>NC_142539.1:12163333-12463750 GCF_056151865.1 Erythranthe guttata
AATTCAATATCTCCATGGTTATCTACTGGATGGACAATTCCTTCTGGACGATTGTATATTTATGAGTTGCGAAGCTTCTGCCAAACTTTCACGTCCATCTGATCACCGGTTGATTTATGGACAATTTTCTCGCCGGACTGCGCAGAAAATCCGAGAGCAGTTTTTCAGAATTGCCTTCTCGCGTCACCGGCTTGTGGCAGTGCATGGGGGCGTGTGGGGACGACCCTGGTGGCGGCGTTGGAGGCATAATAATCTACCTCCTCTTAGGTTTCACCTCATATATTCAATCCACTATCCACGCATCACTAGATACGTGATAGGCTAAGTACAACGAAGAAAACGAAGGGAAAAGGAAAATGCTGATGCGGCGGCGACTGGCGGCGGCGCGGCGGCTGGTGGCGGAGGTAGGATTTCGGCTGCAAGGTGGCCGGCTGATGGAGGGAGAGAGAGTCTAGGGTTTCAAGCTTGTGTTATGTCGTTTTTTGTGTGTCTTTCACAAGACATATAAATCCTATTTATATGCTCATTGTGAAAACCCTAACAGGCCTTAAGTTGGGCTATGCCCAATAGCTTAAGTCCACTCTCTTTCTCGACTCGTTTCTAACAAACGAATGCTTGCAAAAATATAAAAACTATATTTTAACGATGAGCACAAATTCTCGTCGATACGAGTACCACTTTGCAATTTACCAATTTCCGAAATTGGAAACCCTAATTTAGGACTTGCCAAATTGAGAAACTTCCCAAAATAGAAAGTTCACTAAATTTTCGTTGGATTCTTTTCCTCTACTTATTCTCATCCGTAATTAACAATTACGAATGTTGGACTCAATCACATTAATTTCAAATTAAACTAAGATTAACCAATTAATCTTAGTTCGTTGCATTAAGGATCTCAAGTACACGAGCAGTGTGACCCTCGATGGTTCAGGTGTAAGCTAGCCGTGGGCCCACAACTCATTGTGGTTAAACTCGTCCTTAGAGTTACAATTAAGTTGAATCTAGTTTCAACTTAACTACCCAACGAATCAAGATTGGCGTCTAGCAACTACACGTCATGATTCCCTAGATACAAATGAAGTGTCTGCAAGAACCTTGTGATATAGTTAACGTACAGTACGATCCCTTCGATACATATATCCCGATTGAACTAAAGGCATTGGTACGTCGAGACCTCTTTATGAGTTGAATAACTGTGTGGACGTTCTTGATTACATAATCCGTTCGTGTTTGACTTAGAGAAACACATTTCTCTAATCACGACACTTTCAGCTGTGACCACAGACTTTATGGATTATAAATCGCAAGAACACACAGGATATCCATGACTAATCAAGCGATCGGATCTCCTACTACAATACACAGACCTCCCAATAGATTTCAGACTGCACGAACACTGGCCCTTGGGACGGTCCTCGGTGGAACTCAGGGACATGTCAGGATACAGCTGGTCCTCTAGTGAAGTCATGATGATGTCTGGGTCTTAAGGATTAATGGTGTACAACTATATCATAGAAATCTCTACTCGATTATTGGGAACCACTTAGAGATTTCTAGGATGAGGGAGTTCAATGAACTCATCAACTTATGAGCACCCACTTATGTATGCCGATGTCACAACACGGTTGACTGATGAGACGCAGTACACATACACTAAGTGCTAGTCTCGAATGGGAAAGGCCGATATCCTCATTAGTCGCGTAACCCGTTGACTAGGAACGATGTTTAACAATTACTATACTTAAATAAATAATCTCACGATTCTACTAGATCTATTTACAGTAATTAAATAACTGCAAGGACTACATCTATGCTTATGCAAGGGTCAAAGATATAGAATGCCAAAGGGGGTTTTTATCATTAATAAGAAATAGATTATTTACGAGTAGCGTGAGAAAACACAACAATTAGTTGGCTCTTCGGTCACCTACTCTAACAATCTCCCACTTGACCTGAAGCCAACTACTCATTACCTAAGTCCCATCGACTCTCGATGTTTCTCATGGACCGGTCTGGGTAAAGGCTAAGTAAAGGGATCTAGAATGTTGTCTACCGAGGCAACTCTCTCGAACTAAAGTTTGCCTCTATTAATTATCTTACCAATGAGATAATCATGATTCAGTAATGCTTGGATTTCTGAAGAGACTTATTAAAATCATACATTCAACATTTGAATGTAATTTCGAATCCAAACAGCTACATTTGTGTCATCTAATGCCGCAATATATTAAGCTTCGGAGGTGGAATCCGCCGTCATGTTCTATTTGGAACTCATACATAACCTCGTTAATAAGCATGAATAAAAATCCCGACGTCCTTTTGAGTTGTCCACTTCCGATTGAAACACTAAAGTCGTCGAACGGCTTTATTTTCAGATCGGAATCCCCATAGACTATATAGGAAGAAGTCCTTACTACTTCGCAAGTATTTAATGATTTGTTTCATAGTAATCCAACTAACTTGGCTGGGGTTAGACTGATATCTACAGTGACGATTCACTGCATACATCATATCATGTCTATAATATGAATTGGGATAACTAAGCGACCTCTTCTATTTATCTCTATAGATACGTATCCTCTAACACGTAGAAAGTTTATTCCATATTCATTTATTGAGAAATGTTAGGACAATCGTGCTTTAGTTGAAGGCAACATCCCTACAACATTCCCAATGAGTACAATGCTATCAACACAAAGCACTGGGAAACATAATGGCACTCCCACTAACCTTCTTGTAAACTTAAGGCTCTTTCGAATTCGTTACTAAATCAATTGCTTGATTTTTTTTGTCGAATCGAACATTCTAATTTATGGGATGCTACATTCAATCCATAAATGGATCGCTAGAATTTTGCAAACTTTTTGCTAATTTCCAGAAGATATGAAGCCTTTCGGCTGCACCACTCTGATTTCCTCAATCTCGCCATTGAGGAAGGTGATCTTCATATCCATTTTCATATCTCGTAGTCATACTACACAGAAATGGCTAGCAAAATCCTAATGGAATTATAGCATAGTGTTTCGTGAAAAGTTATCTCACAAACAACAACTTGTCTTAGAGTATAACTCAATTTCACGTATCTAGCTTTATAGGTCAGTACCTTTCCATCTATTCCAACTTAAGAATGTAGATCCACTTGCAGTCTATGGGAAAAATTCCTTTAGGTGGATCCATCAAGGTGTCGATACCTTGTTGGAGTACATGGAATCCATTTTGGATTTCATGGCGTTAAGCCAATGTCCCTTACTGTATCAAATAAAGCATCATTGAAGGTTCTTGGATCACATCCCTTGTCAAATTCATTTTGACTACCTTCGATGAGGGTTAGCCTATTGAGTTCTCTATGGATCCTTTCGAATCTCCACATAGGTGGTTGAGAAGGTACATTAATGGGTGATTTGATTTTGATTGGCTCTTTGTTCTATTTATGGTGTTGAAACTTCAATTCGTGGTTCTCGAATTTGTTCAAGTTCTACCATACACCTATTCTATCATATAGAACCCTCTTCTTTAAGAAGGTGGCATTCCCGAGACAAACACATTTGTTTCAAGGGATAGTAGAATAAGTATATCAAACAATTTTTTGAGATACCCCACGAAATGGCATAAGTTGGATCGACTATTCAACTCGTCTCCCACTAACCACTTCAAGTAAGTGGATTATCAGGAATGCCAAAGTTCATATGGTGTGGAACTAACTGCTTTGGTGTTAACCTTATTCAGTAAATAGCGGCGGTATGGAGTGCATGACCTTATAAGTACGTTGGTAACTTAGTGAATCACGTTCTCTTTGAGATAGTCGATAAACTCATCATTTAATTATTTTTCACTACGATCGGATCGTAGTTTCTTAATACTTCGTATGAGTTGCTTTTCTACTTCGTTTCAGAAATCTTTGAACATTTCATAAATTTCAAATTTGTACTTCATCAAGTATACGTAACCATACCTTGAGTAATTGTATGTAAAGGTTACGAAGTAGTTAAAACCACCCCTCGCACTAACATTTAGTGGACCACACACGTCTGCATGGATCAAATCCAATAGACCTTCAACATGCTCTATTTGACCCTTAAATGGTAATTTGGACATTTTTCTTTTCAAACAAGATTCAAAAGCCCGCAGTGAGTTCACATCATCCAACATGAACAATCTCTCACATGCAATCTCATTCATTCGCCTTAAAGAAATATGTCCTAATCTAGCGTGCCAAAGTTGTGTTGGGTTATCTTCTATATTGAGTTCAGGTTAAACGAAAAATGCATCTTTCTCATAACATTTCCGATCAAGATACTCCGTGCAATTTACAGAGCCCAGTGGTATGTCTATCCACATTGGAAGCAAGCATCACATATATGATTGTTTTCATTAGCCTTGCGAATACGCGATTTACCCCTAGTCTATTTTTTTGCTCGACATGAAACTATTTTCCTTTACCCTCTTCTTCCACCTCGTGTATTCAATCCACTATTCACGCATCACTAGATATGTGATAGGCTAAGTACAATGAAGAAGAACGAAGGGGAAAGGAAGATGCTGATGCGGCGGCGACTGGCGGCGGCGCGGCGGCTGGTGGCGGAGGTAGGATTTCGGCTGCAAGGTGGCCGGCCGATGGAGGGAGAGAGTCTAGGGTTTCAAGCTTGTGTTATGTCGTTTTTTGTGTGTCTTTCACAAGACATATAAATCCTATTTTTATGTTCATTTTGAAAACCCTAACAGGCCTTAAGTTGGGCTATGCCCAATAGCTTAAGTCCACTCTCTTTCTCGGCTCGTTTCTAACAAACGAATGCTCGCAAAAATATAACAATTATATTTTGACGATGAGCACAAATTCTCGTCGATACGAGTACCACTTTGCAATTTACCAATTTCCGAAATTGGAAACCCTAATTTAGGACTTGCCAAATTGAGAAACTTCCCAAAATAGAAAGTTCACTAAATTTTCGTTGGATTCTTTTCCTCTACTTATTCTCATCCGTAATTAACAATTACGAATGTTGGACTCAATCACATTAATTTCCAATTACAATAAGATTAACTAATTAATCTTAGTTCGTTGCATTAAGGATCTCAAGTACACGAGCAGTGTGACCCTCGGTGGTTCAGGTGTAAGCTAGCCGTGGGCCCACAACCCATTGTGGTTAAACTCGTCCTTCGAGTTACAATTAAGTTGAATCTAGTTTCAACTTAACTACCCAACGAATCAAGATTGACGTCTAGCAACTACACGTCATGATTCCCTAGATACAAATGAAGTGTCTGCAAGAACCTTGTGATATAGTTAACGTACAGTACGATCCCTTCGATACACATATCCTGATTGAACTAGAGGCATTGGTTCGTCGAGACCTCTTTATGAGTTCAATAACTGTGTGCACGTTCTTGATTACATAATCCGTTGGTGTTTGACTTAGAGAAACACATTTCTCTAATCACGACACTTTCAGTTGTGGCCACAGACTTTATGGATTATAAATCGCAAGAACAATCCATGACTAATCAAGCGATCGGATCTCCTATTACAATACACATACCTCCCACTAGATTTCAGACTGCACGAACACTGGCCCTTGGGACGGTCCTCGGTGGAACTCAGGGACAGGTCACGATACAGCTGGTCCTCTAGTGAAGTCACGATGATGTCTGGATCTTAAGGATTAATGGTGTACAACTATATCATAGAAATCTCTACTCGATTATTGGGAACAACTTAGAGATTTCTAGGATGAGGGAGTTCAGTGAACTCATCAACTTATGAGCACCCACTTATGTATGCCGATGTCACAACACCGTTGACTGATGAGACGCTGTACACATACACTAAGTGCTAGTCTCGAATGGAAAAAGCTGATATCCTCATGAGATGGGGGTGGGTAGGGGTGGAGAGACAAAACCACCTCCAATGGAGGTGGGTAATGGTGGGGTGGGTATGGGTTGGGTATGGGTTGGGTATGGGTGGGGAGAAGGGGGAGGGAGCTTTGCTTTGAGCTGCCCCCTTCCAACTCACGTGCTGGAAGGGGGCGTTTGATTTACTTGCCAATTTTTTTTTTTTCTTTTTTGTTTTTTTTGTTACACGCTTCTTTCTTTCTTTGTTTTTTTTTCTTTTGTTCTTTTTCTTTTTCTTTTCTCTCTTTTACATATCAAATTTATTTATTTCTTTTTCTTTTTCTTTTGTATTTATTTTTATATTATATCATTATTTTATTTTATTTCATTTATTTAGTTACATAATTTATTACCACATAATTTCAATAAAATCAACACTTTGAAAATAAAGACTTTTAATATTTTTTTTTTCATTTCTTTTCTTTTATTTATTGTATTAATAGTCATTATTCTTGTTGTTTTTTAATTATTGAATTAGTGAAAGATTATTTCTTTACTTTTATTTGAATATTGTATTATTATAATTAAAATTATTATTATTATTATTATTATTTTTATTATTATTATTATTATTATTATTATTATTATTATTATTATTATTATTATTATTATTATTATTATTATTATTATTATTATTATTATTATTATTATTATTATTATTATTATTATTATTATTATAATAATAATAATAATAATTATTATTATTATTATTATTATTATTATTATTATTATTATTATTATTATTATTATTATTATTATTATTATTATTATTATTATTATTATTATTATTATTATTATTATTATTATTATTATTATTATTATTATTATTATTATTATTATTATTATTATTATTATTATTATTATTATTATTATTATTATTATTATTATTATTATTATTATTATTATTATTATTATTATTATTGCTATTATTTATTATCATTATTTTTATTATTAATTATTATGGGTTATTAATTATAATTAATTATTAGTTATTAATATTAATATTATAATTATTATTATTATAGTGGTGAGAGTGGGGATTGGAAAAAAAGTAATAAAAGACCGAACGGTTGGAAACGACGTAGATAGAGGGTGAGGGAGGGGGAGGGGGAGGAGAGGGGGAGGGGAGGGGGAAAACCCCCCTCTCCATTGGAGTGCTCTTAGTGGCGTAACTTATTGACTAGGAACGATGTTTAACAGTTGCTATACTTAAATAAATAATCTTACGGTTCTACTAGATCTATTTACAGTAGTTAAGTAACTGCAAGGACTACATCTATGCTTATGCAAGGGACAAAGATATAGAATGTCAAAGGGGGTTTTTATCATTAATACAAAATAGATTATTTACGAGTAGCATGAGAAAACACAACAATTATTTGGCTCTTCGGTCACCTACTCTAACAGGCGGCTGGTGCACGGGGGGAGGTAGTTGGTGGCAGCGTCGGCTCAGCCATAGTTGTCGTGTTAGACCGAGCTGCCACCACCAGATATTTGTCTCAAGGCTCGCGCCCCGAGGTGGCTGTGGCTCCGTGTGGAGAGCTGGAGCCGACGACTTGCACTCTGACCGAGGAGAGGAGAGGGCAGGCGCGTCGGGTACGGAGAGAGAGGGACGCGCGCACGTGGGAGGCAACCTGCGAGTGCATGGCGCGCTTCCCGAGCGACGCCGCGCGCATTGGATGCGCAGACCGAGGATGATGCGTGTGCGCTTCCCAGTTCTTGAGCGCGTACGGGCGCGTTAGTGAGGGGGTTGGGGGCGCGGGTCGCTTGGGGAATCGCGCGCGTGTGAGGGCGCGTCTCTTGGGGGTTCGCGCGTGCGTGAGGCATCGGGAAGCCGTTTTCGGCTCGGGTCAGGCGAGAGTGATGGGCGAGCTGTTGAGAATTTTGGTGCAGTTGATGTTTTGAATGGGAGGAATCTCGGATGGCGAGAAACCATTGAATCTTGGAGCGATGACGTAAGTCCTAGTGTTAATGTTTTTTAGCATGTGGATGGGGTTGGTACCAGTAGGCGTCGTTCTCGATGCCATGTCATAGATTTTGGGAGTGATAGTGACGAGTCAAATCAATCGAGTTCGTCGAGTGAACCTACCGGGGCGAGTAGTGAAATGGAACCGATGGTTGAAGTGGAAGAGGAAGATGATATTCTGTTTGGTGATGTTGAGATGGATACGATGAGGCAAAAGAAGACGAAGTCCATCAATCTTGATTTAGTTGATGTTGATAGTACATTGACTGAAGAGCATTTGCGGTCTATTCACCGGTTAGTTGGAGTGCCAAGGAATATCGAGACGCTTTTGCCTCAGAAGGGCGAGCATTTATATTCACCACCTGTTGGGTTTCATACGGTTTTTTTGGCGTATGTGACGTGTACTTCTCAGATCACTCCGCATCCGAATTTGTTGAAGATTTGTGATGAGTTTTAAATAGGGTATAGTCAGTTGTCTCCGACTGTGCTTCTTACGTTTGAGGCGTTTCACCATAGAGTGCCGAAAGTGGGATTGCCTAGTAGTGTCAATTTATTCAAGGCGTTGTTTACGTTGGGCCGAATAACTTGCCCTTCCTTTGTGCTCATCCACGGGTTCCCTACAAGTTTTTGAAGAGTGTGAAGTTGTCATGGGGGATTGGAAGTCCCGTTTCTTCTATATGAGGGCTCCCTCTTTTGAAGTCCCCTTAATTTGGAAACCCACGTGTGAGAATTTCAAAATTACCGAGAATATGGCTAAGAGGATCAGAGAATCTGGGTTGTCTGATGTGGAATTTGATCCGAAGCGTTTGATCACGGATGGTCAGCGCCATATATCATTTTGTTTTATCGAATTTTAATTTATTTTAATATCTTTCTTTTTTTTTCTTTTGGTTGATGTGCTATTCTTCCGTTTTATTTATTTTTTGTCTCTATTTTTGTAGATGATTGTATTGACTTTGCGGCGCTTCGAGCTAAGGCCAATGGTACTTCGAGGAAGTCATTGAAAAAGGCTCCTTCGAATTTGGGAGGTTCTTCAGGAAGCCTGCCTCGAGAGATGGTTCGTGTTGAGACTCCTCGAGTGAGTGAAGACGATCGTAGCTATGCTAGTGAATTGGAGGTGCATGAACCCATGAAAGACCGTGGAAAGGGGAAGACAATGGATACCGAGTACGTAGCTGCGCCAAAGCGTCCTCGAGTCGATCCGGAGGTGCCTTATGCATTCCATGGTGGGGCATGGAAGCAGTTGTTTACCTTTGGGGTGAATCGCGAGGAGAAAGAATCCTATTGGGATGTGTCGGACCGTGTTCTGGCGATGATGAGTACCGAGGGTTTCGTTCGGGACTATGATCGTGCTCGGATGTCTGGTAAGGGTTATTCTCACATGCTTGAGTTGGCTGGCGGAGACTTATGCCGGGTGAGTGTTTGTTTGGAAACTAGATTTTATTCTTATTTCCCTCTTTTGCTTGTGTAACTAATTTTTGTTGTATTTATATAGGCGATTGCTACTTGGAGGTACCTCATGGAGCAAGATGGGAAAGCGGAAGCTAGGAAAAAGAGGAGCGGGCTCGCAGTCAGGTGCGTGAAGATGAACTTCGGAGCCAGTTGGAGATAGCGCAGTCCGATCTCGCTCAGAGGACGGTGGAGCTTGCTCAGAGGACAGAGGAGCTTGAGGTTAGTAGAGGTGAGGCGAAGGCCTATAAGGATGAGGCTGAGAAGTTGGACAAGTGTTATGATCAGCTGAAAGCGAAGTATGAGGCCGAGAAAGCGATGGGAAAGAGGTTTCTCGCTACGTCGGGAGGTGCTTCTTATAGGGAGTCCGTCGTGGAGGAAACCAAACATAGATTCCGAGGTAGTGCAACTTGCCGTGCTATGATTGAGGAACGTACTTTGGCTGCAGTCTACAAGCCATTAGTTCGCACCTGTCTCAAATACCTTCGCGAGGTGGGTGGGATCAATGAGAGGGTCATTAGAGGGATGGAGCCCGGTATTCCCGATGAGGGAGATGAGGTGGAGGGTGTTAATGAGAAGGGCACTGAGCTTGTGGATGACATGGTTGCTGATGATCCTACTATGGAGGCATCTTCCGCTCGAGGTGGGGAAGCTTAGAGTTATTTTTATCTTTGATGTAGATGGGTATGTCCACTACCATTTCGTTTCAATTTTCTTCCGTGTTTGACATTTGAAGTTTGATATTTTGATTTATTTATTTTGACATTGTCAAGAGTTTTATGTGTTGCTTATATGTGTTTACATTCAGCATTGTACGCGATGTACTTGAGGAGGGGATCAGTCTCCCAAGATTTTTGTCAAGGGTCGTCCCCTTTGTTTAGACCGCATAGGTCGTAGGTATGTTAGGACCGTGGCCATGTTTTAAATGGAGGGAGGACCCATTAAAACAACATAGAGAGACTCAAATAGTCCAGCTGGCCAGGCTATATAGATTATCTTAATTTATCTAAGTGTTCGTAGGGTTTTAATGATATGAACCCGTCGTAACGGTTAAGTAGTACAGAAATAATAGCATTGAGAGTAAAGCAAAAACTTGATTTATTCAATGATGGAAAGTGTGATGTCATAAGCATACGTGAGGCGAAGGGAAATAAACTTGTAAAAAGCAAATGAGTCGAAATAATGATGTAACACCCTCCATGTTGTTTATATAATTAAGAACATTTTTTAGGAAAAATGGACTTTACTAAAACTTTCGGATCCTATTTGATCCTTTAGAAAATAAGTTTGGAAATCGTCAAAGCATTTTTATTTCTACAAAACATAACCCACACTTGAAAGATATAATTTTCATAAATAGTGTTACTTAAACATGAACGAGGTTTTAAAGCAATACTCGTAATACAACGGAAGATAAAATAACTTTATTTTACATACGCACCGGTTTAATAGACTAGATTCCTAAATCATAGTACATTATAAATGCATTTATCAACTTCTCCAATGATACATTTAAAAAGAAATTGACTATTATAATCCTTTAAAACACTTGATTGACATAAAGGCTCGTAATTCCTCGAACTCCGCTCCACCAGCCTCCGTGACCATTTTTAGAACCTCAACCTCGATATGGACGTAGAGTTTCCCTGTTTAACATGCACTCACATATACAAAATGTTGTATTAACATGGGGATGCAACGACCCAATAGATGTAGCACATATAGACATAAAGCCCCTATTGTCTGTTTTAACAAATTTAAACACATAGATGCAATATGACATGGTTATCGGTAATAGACGTCAATATTCTGAACCCGTTAATAATGGAAGCTATCCACTCTATAGTCTATAGTACCGTAGTTGGAATACCTGCCCCTCCGTATTTTCGTGTCTACTCGACCGATAGCCATATTAAGATCCTACTGACTTCCCTATGCTGACCATGTGATATCATAAATGACAAATCATATAAACAATTCAAAACGCATAAATAAACATTCTCATACTTTATGTCAACACAATTACTATAATGTGACGGTATCCCTATCAGATTCATAACATCATTATCGATAATAGACGTCGAAATTCTGAGCCCGTTTTTAGGGGAGCTACCCACTCTAGTCTATAGTACCGTAGTTGGAATACCGGCCCCTCCATATTCCCGTGTCTACTCAACCGATAGCCATGTTAAGATTCTGACTTACCTATATTGACCATGCAATACCCTAAATGACAAATCATTTGACTCCAAATATATAATCATATTAGATCGAACTTGCACTTATCATAATAAACACATAACCACATAACTAACAAACATATTCAAAGAGTTTCTTATTCAAATAACTCACATAATTAATAAACACATGAATAATCATTTTCATAATTCATCAACATCGTGTCATCACAAATATCATTCAACGTACACGTATCACATACAAGAGGTATCACGTACAAGAGAAGGGGATTATTATATTATTTCATATAACCACTGTCACCGTTATAACATACCAATGTAATTATCAAACTCTCGAAATGCATCATTCATACGTTTTCTAGGTTATACATTGATGTTGACATATAAGCATACGATAATCATAATAGCACATACGCACATAATACATGAAATTCAAATCCACATACTCTATTCCAAAGAACTACAAAGAAATCGTATCAACTTTGCAATCTAGTCACATCAAGATTTCAAAACAATTTACGACTATACCCTAATAACGAACTTCAAATTACATAAACGAAACTATATTCTTATCGGTCCTTAATAATCAATTGAGAGGTATCCTTAGATAGAACTATGTCCCCTAAATAGCGTCCTAACAACTCATTT
The DNA here is from genome assembly GCF_056151865.1 of Erythranthe guttata. NCBI lineage: Eukaryota > Viridiplantae > Streptophyta > Magnoliopsida > Lamiales > Phrymaceae > Erythranthe > Erythranthe guttata. Next base: position 12,175,484 of record NC_142539.1, read on the forward strand.
CATTCATAGTACTATATTTTAGAAAGTCTGGCAGCTTTGGTACTTCTACATTGAAAACTCATATATCTGAAACCGTACATACAAATCTTATGAAATTTTCACAAAACGTTCACATATACGTGATTTATACCATATTAAAACATTTCCGTAAAATACCTATCCATGGGAGAGAAATAATTAATTTAGTACAGTAACACCAGCAGAATTTCAGAACAGGGCATTCAACTTAAAAAATACCAAATAAATAATTCTTTCAACCAAACACCATGAAATTTGCTAAGAATCAGTTTTATAAGTCTTTAATCATATCCAGTTAGAATTGCATGAATCAAAACAAGATAAAATCCAATTTTAACACATAAATCATAAATGACTCAGTAATCGTGCAGTTTCAGAGAACGGTTCATAACTTGATCAATATAATTCCAAATTACGCATACTGTATATCAAAACGAAGCTAACAGAAATATCTACACGCACAACTAATTTCATAGTTTTCAGAAAATAAATCATTGATGAAACATGCATTGGAAGTTGAGGCTACGAATCTGAAATTCAAACTAGAGTTCATCGAAATTCGATTCCTAAGCATATTCATCAATTAAACACATAAAAATCAACTTATTAATTAGATGTGAGACTTCCCAGAGAAGAAGGGGAAATTTTTATGAGTTTTCATTGGGTGAAGCTGCCGTGGGATAAGAGGAAGAAGAGTGAAGACCAAAAATCCTCGTTTCTTCTTTAAGAAGAAGAAGAAGGACTGCTGCAGGCAAATAGAGAAGGAAAGAGGAGGAAATTTCCCAAGGGCTATTATGCAATATCTAAAACCACAGGGGGTCCTGATACCAATTCAGAAAAATAGATTATACACTAGACTACATACTTCAAACACATACGGCACATGCATTGCAAACATACACAAATCATTAATAGATGTATATATAACTATTAAATCATAGAATAGTAGAGATAAATTGCATAGATTAATTACCACATCGTGAGCAACTCACGTAGCATATATATACCCACAACATTCACATATATGTATCTACATTCATTAAATCATAAATTGTAAGACAATTAAGGATACACTGTATAGATTAATTATCATAACATAATTTTCATTAGACCATATAAATTATAATTAAGCATGTACATGAGAGACAAATCAATATCATCAAAATTTAATATCAATATTAGCATAGATTAATAATTCATTTAAAGCACCTAATTCATTTAATTACGTATATAAAATTACTTAATCATCTAATCAAATCGAGTCGATCGCACATTGTTCTACTATAGACATAACATAAAACAACATAATAACATAAAACAACACAGTGCATATAATTCACGTAATCATTTAGGGTGCGTAGAAGTTACTAATTAATTCATGAAATGGAAATCATCAATTTACTCCATATAATTTCATATAATATGCTTATAAAAATGTGGGGCGTTACAAATGAAAACTATTCTACGTGACTATAATAAATTATTCTTCTTCCACGTCTTCCTTGTATTCGTCCGTGCTTGCTGTACTGGTGGTATGTCGATTGTCTTTGGTGTCTCTATGCCTGAAAAGTATAGTAGAAAAGTTGTAAGTACTTGTACTGAAGACTTAGTAATTTCATAAGTTCGGGTGATGTGTATTACAGGGTCACGTACCCAATGTGGGGACTGTTTCTCTTTCTCGCCTTCCAAGATATGAAATCAACTCGTGAGTTGCGGTGATTTGCTGCGTAATCATGCCTGTCAAATGGGATGGCATTACAATGTTAGTATAGATATCCAAGAATGTGGGTGTGATATCACTTAATAGAAGTGGTGTTACCCTTCGTGAGATAGTGCGGAGTATCTTCTCTCTTTGGGCAAGTGATGTGCGGTAGGCTTCCCCTCGTAATTGATTCTCAATCTGTAAGAAGGTGATGAAAGGTATGGAATTCTAGGTAGGTGATATTAATAGGCTCCCACTTTGGGTGGGACGTTTACGCACCTTGTTATGGAATAGGAACTTCTCGAGTGTTTAGAGACATTTTTGCAAGACGAGTGACGTGGAGGGTCGCGAAGCCTGCAAAGGTATTTGCTTTTGAGAGACTTTTGTATGAGTAAGATGTGGATGCTAACTTAAACAATTTTGAAGTAAGGTGGGTGTATACCTCAAGCGTAGAACCTTTTGAGGTTCCTTATATTCCAGATTCTAGGTATAGGGTGTTCGTCAAGGTTCTCGAGGAGATATGCTCCAGTGTTGACCACTTGTGTTATTTTATATGGTCCTTCCCACTTGGGGTCGAGTTTGCCAATGGGGCGCGAGGCTTCAGCTTTTCCGAGAACTAGGTCTCCCACTTGGAAAGATCGAGGGCGGAACTTTGAGTTATAGGCCTTGGTCATGCGTGTTTTGTACATTTGTTGTCGGACGCATGCAATCTCTCATAGCTCATCTACCTGGTCGAGGCTCCCTCGCATAGCTTCTTTGTTAGGTGCGGGATTATAGTTGGTGACTGGCCAAGATGGTTCACCGATTTCAACGGGTGTGATAGCCTCTGTTCTGAACGCCAAATTAGAGGGGGATTCTCCAGTTGCTGCTCGTGGGGTTGTTCGATATGCCCATAGGGCATTGGGCAATTCTTCCACCCACTTCCTCTTGGCGCTTCCAAGCCTCGTTTTGAGGTGTTGGAGTATGGTGTGATTCGTGACCTCAGTTTGGCCGTTTGCTTGTGGATTGGCTACGGATGTGAAGAACTGTTTGATGTCTAAGCCAAGGCACCAATTCTTCACTTTGTCGCCAAAAAATTGGGTTCCATTATCTGAAATAAAGGAACGTGGGATTCCAAAATGACACACGATACTCTTCAAGAGGAATTGAATGACTTCTTCTTCTCGGATGCGCGCTAAGGGTTCGGCCTCCACCCCTTTGGTGAAGTAATCCACGGCTACAATGAGGTACTTGCGCCCTCCGGTGGCGGGCGGGAAAAGGCCGACTAAGTCCACTCCCTATTGGGCGAAATGGATGGGGCTGTCAATCGGTTGCATTAACGCCGCTGGCATGTGAGGGATGTTGGCAGGCTCTTGGCAAGGTTTACACCTATGTACTAATTTCTTCGCGTCTTCATGCATCTCTTCGTGTCTTCATGCATTGTTGGCCAGTAGTAACCTTGTCTCAATAGTTTGAGAGCCAAGGTTCTACCACTCAAATGATTTCCGCAAATGCCTTCATGTACCTCTCGAAATACGTAATTTGTTGTAGTTGGGTCGAGGCATTTGAGATAGGGGAATGAGAATCCTCATTTGTAAAGTTCTCCTTCCACCATTACGAAGCGAGTGGATCTCGTTTTTAACTTCCGTGCTTGGGTGATGTCGGTTGGAAGTTCTCCCTTCTTGAAATAATTTATGATAGAAGTGAACCAACATGGTTCGTCCTCCTTATTGTAATGTACTACATCGGTTGAAGCTATCTCTGGTTGAGGCGAGGTGAGGAGAGTAACTTTCGGACTCCCAATGCTTGCCATGAAGCTTCCAAGCCTAGCTAATTTGTCTGCATGGATATTGCTGGAGCGAGGTACTTGTTTTATTTCGTAGCTCTCGAACTTGGATAACAGAGTATGAGTGAGGGCTAAGTATTTGGCCATGGAGTCTTCTTTGGCCTCATAGGTTCCGAGTACTTGGTTAACAACGAGCTGAGAGTCGCTTTGTATTAGGAGCTTACGTGCTCCGGCTGCTAGGGCGAGGCGGATTCCAGCAATCAATGATTCATATTCAACTACATTGTTTGAGGCTGTAAATTCGAATCGCTGAGCATATTCGAATTCATCTCCGTTGGGGTTCGTTAATACGATACCCACGCCACCTCCTGTGGCTGTGGAAGATCCATCAACGATGACGGACCAAGCGGGTAAGGAGGTGTTCTCTTCTGTTGAGGTCATTTCTACTAAGAAATCGGCCAATATTTGCACCTTAATGGCGGGGCGGGATTTGAATTCTACCCCGTATTCACTCAGTTCTATTGCCCATTTGGCTAACTGCCTGGATGTCTCGGGACTCCTTAATAGTTTGTGAGAACCACCACTTGATGTGATTGGATGTAAGGTCGAAGCTTCCGAACTGTCTTGATGAGGGCGAGGACGAGTTTTTCCATGTTGGTATAGCGCTTGTTCAGCTCCTTGAAGGACGCGACTTATGTAGTATATTGGCTGGTGACCTTTCTCTCCATTTCGGATGAGGACCGCGCTGATGGCATCAGCGGAGGTCGCAAGTATAGGAGGAGGGTGTCTCCGGGCTAAGGTTTCGTGAGTAAGGGTGGAGATGCGAGATACGACTTAAGTTCGAGGAAAGCTTTTTGACAAGCTTCATCCCACTCAAACTTTTTTCGACCCCTTAGAATCTTGAAGAAGGGGAGACCTCTATCCGTCGACCGAGAAATAAATCGGTTCAAAGATGCCAATCAGCCGTTAAGATGTTGGACTTTCTTGATTGATGTTGGTGGAGCCATGGAGGTGATGGCTTTGATTTTCGTGGGATTAGCTTCGATTCCTCATTGTGATATTATGTATGCCAAGAATTTACCTCCCCGAACTCTGAACGAACATTTGAGGGGGTTGAGTTTCATCTTGTATTTTCGCAGGATGGCGAAACACTGACTTAAATCGGCTAAGTGGTCCGAGACCATGATACTTTTTACGAGCATGTCACCGATGTACACTTCCATATTCTTGCCGATTAGGTCCGCGAACATTGTGTTCACTAGACGTTGGTAAGTAGCCCCGCATTTTTTAGGCCGCAAGGCATAACTTGGTAGCAGTAGATGCCTTGATCTGTGACGAAATTGGCCCTCTATTGATATTCTGGGGCGAGCAAGATTTGATTGTATCCTTGATACGCGTCAAGGAAGCTGAGGAGCTTGCATCCCGAGGTCGAGTCAATGAGTTGGTCAATCATAGGCAAAGGAAATGGGTCCTTCGGGAAAGCTCTGTTGAGGTCGGTGAAGTTCACGCACAACCTCCACTTGCCCAGGGGTTCGGGAACAAGTACTACGTTTGACAACCATTCAGGATACTGAACTGGTCGAATATGACCTGCCTCTAGAAGTTTTACAACTTGCGCCTTGATGTGTTTGTTGCGTTCGGGACCAAATGTCCGCTTCCTTTGTTTGACCGGTTTCAACCTTTTGTCGACGTTGAGCCGATGTAGAGCCACCTTAGGGGGGATTCCCGACAAATCTTGGCTTTCCAAGAGAACACGTCTCCATTGTATTGCAGGAAATTGATTAGGTGATGTTCCATCTTTAGATCTAAATCGGATCCGATGTGTAGTATCTTGGAATCATCTCCAAGTGTGAGCTCTATGAGCTTAAGCTCTTCGACGGGCGCTAGCTTGATGCTGTCGTCCGGTACGCTGATGAGGATTTCTCTATCGGCCTCGATGACCGCGTTGACCCATTTTCGTTTGTCGGGTTTTTGGGTGTCGTCTCCCCTTCCGGATGGCTTGGGCTTCTTAGATGGTTCACATAGGGCTCTCGCGTAGAATTCTCGCGCGAGTCTTCTATCTCCACGTACCTCTCCCATCCCATAGGGAGTAGGAACATCAATTTTTGGTGAAAGGAGGACGGAACTCCCTCCAAAGTGTGTATCGTAGGTCTTCCCAAGATGATGTTGTACGGAGATGGTGTATTAACTATTAGGAATTTCACCATCTTCGTCACTCGCATGGGCTATCTCCGAGTGATATGGGAAGTTCTACTTCACCATTTGTGTATACATCTTCTCTTGTGAATCATTTCAGTGGAGTACTCACAGGGCATAATTTGGCGTTGTCGATCCCCAGCTGCGTAAACGCGTGAGTGTACATGATGTCGGCCGAGCTCCCGTTGTCTACCAGTATCTTCTTGACTAAAAAGTTTGCCACCGAGGCCGTGATCACTAAAGCGTCGTTGTGAGCCTCAATTGGACCCTCTAAGTCTGATGAATTGAAGACGATGCTAGTGTCGGGTCTTCTTATTTGATATACAGAGCCGGAGGGAGATGCATGTTCTTGATGACTCATATGTGCCGACCGGGCAAGGTTACGCCTTGAATTGTGTGAGTCACCGCCTGCCGGTCCTCCTGAAATAAAAGCAACGACCCCTCGATTGGGTTGATTGTCATTGTTGTCTGGGTCACGTCGATAACCGCCCTCATCTCATCGATGCTGTTGATCGCGATGGTTATCTCGACGTGGGGGGTCATCTCGCCGTTTGCCTTTGGACTTGTCGATGTATTCGCCCGAGTGTCCTTGTTTGATTAGCCACTCAATGGCTATTTTAAGTTGCGCGCACTCTTCGGTGCTGTGCCCTTTGTCCTTATGAAAACGACAGTATCGATCGGATTTCACCCATTTTTCGTTAGGGTGCATGGGGCATGGAGACTCCGCCAAACCTTTTTGTTCTATTACGTGAAGGATTTCAGTGAGGCAAGTGTTTAGCGGAGTGAATCGATTGTAGGAGGAAGATGGTTGGCCCTGAGGTGGGGGTGGCGGACGTCGATCATCCCGTCTCCTAATGTCCTGTCGGTCATCTTCCCTCTTGCTCTTGGGAGGAGCATGGTTAGAGGCTTCTTCTATGCGCACGTACTTCTCAGCTTGATTCAACAACTCATCTAGGTTGCCAGGAGGCCTTTCGGCGATAGATTCTTTGAACCTACCCGACTTCAAGTTTTGCTGCATGATCCCTGAGAGCATGTCTTGTCCTACGCTGGGGACTTCGTGGGAAGTTTCCACAAAACGCCTGATGTAATTGCGGAGTGTTTCGTTGTCTTTTTGTATGATAGAGAAACGGTGTGTCGAGGTTTTGGCATATTGCTTGTTGATGGCGAATTGGTTGGTGAAGTGTTACGATAATCGAGAGAAGATGTCGATCAATCCTGTAGGTAAAGAGTTGAATAAATTCATGGCCCTCTTGGAGAGAGTGGTGCGGAACATCTTGCACATTGCTGCATCTATTGGGCCATATACAAATCTGCCATGGCATGGAATTTCTCTGTGTTCTTGTGGGTCGGTGGTTCCTTCGAATTGAGGTAAACTTGATATTTTAACTCCTTGAGGTAATACCTCGTTGAGGATGTCCATGGTGAAAGGACTACGTCTTACTGGGACATACGCTCTTCCGCCCATTGGATTGTTCATTTGGGGGAAAGAGTTTTGGCGAGACACTCTACTGCTTATCTCATCTTCTCCTTCATTAAGGAGAGGGACTCTCCGTGGAGACGCGTTACCCTGTTGGGGTGAGCCCTGACGTTGCTCTCCGGGCTGTGCCCCCTGTGATTGGTGGATAGTTGCATCCGGGACCGTGGGTCCGAGGTGGATGAGGACACACTTACTCGGTGGTCGTTGTTCTGGACTGGCTGAGGTGCCATGGGCGGCACCGCGAGTGGAGCATGTGGTGGTATCGCGGGGGGAGCATTTGCTCCCATCGTGGCGATGTATTGGGAGGTTGTTAGTTGTGTCATTTTCTCTCCGAGCGGATGATTCAGGAGGATCTTGCAGGCTACGTGATCTAGTATGCATTCCCACAGACGGCGCCAGAATGATGATGCTAGTTACTTAGATCACATGGGGTAGTGTGGTAAACGAGTTGGGAGAGCAAAGCGGATTAATAGCTTATCAATTAGATGGTCTTGAGGTGCCTACGAAATTAACACACGTGAACTACGCCGGGTGGTGATCCGACAGAAACCCCTACGACGCTCAAGTCAGATGTACGGATCGTGGAGATAGTATAGAGAATATGAATGAGCTAATTGCAAATACCACCCGTGTGTAATCTCTAATTGTCAAATACCCCCTGTGAAAAAAAAACTCACTAACTCCCCCATATGTTAACAAAGTCAAGGCATCCGAACCCTTGGAGGCAAATCGTGTCTCTCACTCGCGGAATGTGCGATTTCTTATTCTATTTTCAGGGTGAAATGACATATATATCCCTTTATAAGAGGAAAAAAACCAAATTGATTTAATTATAAATAATCTAAATTTATAGGACTAAATTGTAATTTTTAAAATTGTTAAAACAAACAAAAAGAATACAGTAAAAAACAAAAAATCTAAAGGAATACGTCGTCTTCTTCGTTCTTCCCCAAATTTCTTCCTCCACCGCCTCCTCTTTCCTTCCACCAACCGCCTCCTCCACTCTTCTCGTCGGTGACACCGTCCGTAGCAAAGGTTATTCCTTCTTCGCCTTCATGACTATCTCATTCTCCTTCGCCAATTTCTTTTTGTCGCCGCAAAGTTCTTGAAGAACCCCAGCCCTCTGGCATTCGTCGATAATGGAGCATTGTTTTTCTGGCGAGAACGACGAATGCGGGGTAGTTCTTTCGACGAGATCTAAGGGTGCGGGCTGGTCCAAGGTAGGTTCGACAGGGCAGGATTTTTCGGCCAAATCTTCCGACGAGTTCTAAAGGTGGGGGTTTCGTTCGAAGTAGATTCGAGAGGGGCAAGTGTTTTCCGGACAAATTGAACGGAAACACTTTGATTCCGCCGAGATCTCTCCGCCACCGGAACACAGATCTCTCCGCCACCGGAACATAGATACTCACATATGTATATGTGTGTGTTGTGATAATGGTTACAGGAGCACTATAAGGATTTGCAGTCGAAATCATTCTTTTTGTTGTGTGTTTATAGCTACCATTTTCACTGTTGTTGTGGTGGTGGATATAGAGATGGTTGTGGTGGTGGTGTAGCAGGGCAGCACCAGGTTGAGACGGGGCAGAGAAGACCTCTTTTTTTTCTTTTAATGGTTATTGTTAATTTAATATAAAATATAACAAACAATTACAAAGCATATAAAAATACTAAAAAACAAAAACATATAAGAACTTGTAACGTTACAATATACATCTAATTCTTGTTTAATTTGTTTTTTATTTTTAAGAATAAAAAATAAATACATAATATTTATAAAATTAAAGTGATTCTAAAATTTAGTATGTTATACTTCACTAATTGCTAAAAAACCCTGTAGGGTATCTTTGTCTATTCACCATTAGTCAATGTCTAAAGTCAAAATGGGTGCAGTGTGCTTCGAAAACATTAACATAGGGGGGATTTAGTGAGTTTTTTTATGACATGGGGTATTTGACAATTAGAGATTTCACAGGGGTGGTATTTGCAATAACCTCGAATATGAATTCTAGAATCTTGTAAATAGTAGAACGTACCTTAACAAAATGAGTAAACATCTATTTATATGTCGTTTATTGGGTTGGGTTTGCTTTGTTGCACAAGCCTTATTTGAAGGTGATTTGGGCTTTCATGTACCGGGCCCAAATAATAGAAGAATTGTGGGTCCATTGGGTCGGTCCAATTAGGTATATCATATACATAAACATTGATAAAGATACGGGGACATTTGAGTTACATGATTTCTGTCAATTTTTCATAATTTCGACTGCATTTGAGAGTAAAGATACACTAGTTGATTGGGCAATGAACACGGGCGTCAGTCATGGTCAGGAGATTAGACGTCAGTCTTTCATGTGGACAATATTTGACGTGTAAAACTGTCGATGTCGTAACAAGTCGGAAGTCTGGTTCAATGAAGTGCATTTGTCCTTTTGCGCTATGGGGTAAAGAGGGTCGTGATGGTTTATGGCGCCTTACCATCAAAGATGGTATTCATAATCATCTTCCTCATAAATATCCACAAGGAATACGTTCGTTAAGTCGCTTGACTCAAGAGCAACAAACTTAGTGAAAGTGGATATAGCAAATGACATTGAACAAACTCAGCTGGCGACACAGTGCACGATGTTATGTTCGTGCACCCCCATTCAATCAAACTTTTGCAATTATTTCCATACGTTATACTGATGGATTGCACTTACAAGACTAATATGTAATACTTATTTAAATGCGAATTTGATTTATTAGATTGTATTTATGAGTTGATAAAATTATAATGACTTTTATATACATATGAAATGCCTATTTCGGAAATTATTGGGGTTACTCCGGTAGGGTAGGAAGAAACTTCCCTACTTTTGTAGCTTTTATGTTACGTGAAGATGAGGACACTTATGCATGGACTTAGAGATTCCTGCGAGATATATTACCACCCGGAGTTGAACCGGAAGTGATACTAACAGATCGTGAGTTGGGTCTACTAAAAGTATTGCCTAACGTGTTTCCAGAGTCGCACATGTTATGTTTATATCACATAAAAACAAATATTGAGGCAAATGCGTCGAAGTTCTTAGGCAACAAAAAAATGGTGTGTTGTTTCAGATAACGGTTTGGGAAAAGTTAATGAATTCGGAGACTGAAAAAGAGTATGAATGCAATTATAAAGAGATGATTAGTTTGTACGGGGAATATCCCAAGCTGACAGCATACGTCAATCATACGTGGTTGATTTATAAGGAGAGATTTGTAAAGTGTTGGACTAACAACATCGTCCATTTTGATAACACGACGACTAACAGGTAACATCGTCCATTTTGTCATTGTATTTGGATGTTCAACTTGTTATTGTAGTTGGCTTTTAATTTAAATTTAGTTATATTTAAGAAAAAAAATGGTTCTCCCGTGGTTTCACACGAACAGAAGAGAGGGTTTGCTCGTGTACTATCACACGACCAAACCCTCTCTGTTCGCGTGCCATCACGCGAGAACCACTATTAAAAAAAAATTACTCGGATGATTGTTTTAGTTGAAGAATTTTTCAATCTAATTTTGTGGATCTATTTGTGAGGGTGAAGTTGACTTTTAATTACATAATTCATATTGTGATTTTTTTTTTTTTTTGATGTTGATTGAATTTTTTTTCGTAAATAATAGGCGATCTTTGCTCTGTTGTATAATTTGGTAAACATGATTGTACGACAATATATAATCAGGATTTCTAAGTTGAAAAATGTAAAAAACTAGGGATGGCAATGGGTACGGGTTTGGCGGGTCTTGGACCCGGAACCGACCCGTTTGGGGCGGGTCTGGGTCAGCTAAATGGTTCTGGGTCGGGTAATGGGTTTAAGTTTTTAGAACCGGATGGTTCTGGGTCGGGTTACGGGTCTTATTGGAACCGACCCAGAACCGACCCGTGTATATATATATATATATATATATATATATATATATATATATATATATATATATATATATATATATATATATATAATTCCAGGTTTCATTTATCAAACTATCAATTTCCATCTTGTCTATTATCATTTACCTATTTTCACTGTTTTATTTTTCGAATTTTATTTTTCGTGAGTAATATTTATCACTTGTCAACCACCGCTAATTGTCTTGCATTTTGAATTTTACTTATTATCGAAGTTAAATATAATTAATTGTAATTTTATTGTTCATGTTATGTCACTTGTAGAGAGTTTTTAAAATATTGTATTTTAGTATTGAGATTATTTCGTAAAAATATACAAGCAAAATGTTATGAAAGTTAAAAAATATTAAACTTTTTGTATGTTAATGGGTCTAGCGGGTCTCGCGGGTCAGAACCGTTTAGTTAGGGTCTGGGTTGGGGCGGGTCTGGGTCTAAGCTAAAGCGGGTTGGGGCGGGTCTTGGGTTTATATATTTTTCGTGGGTCGGGTCTTGGGTTTAGGCAAACCCGACCCAGAACCGACCCGTTGCCATCCCTATAAAAAACGACAATAATAAGGAAAGAATATGACTACAATTAATAGTCATATATCGTCATACTAGACTATAGTCATATTCGACGTAGTAAACGTATCGAAAAAAAATTCAAATTTTATTTTAAAATAAAAATATATATTTTTATTAAAAAATATTATTAAAAAAATAATGTTAAATGCAGTCCAAAATTGCGAAATACAATCGAAATTGATAACTGCAGTCCACATAATTACTAATATAATAACATTTATGTAAAGGAGGGGTAATTTTGGAATAAAAAATGCCAGAGGGTATCACATGCAAACGAGGAATTTAGGGTAGATTTAGTGCTATTTAATAGTGTTTTGAGGGATCTATTGCTAAAGGCCCTTTATTATAAGATATATATATATAGTTGCACAAGGAACGCACCCAATCCAAATACACCTAATTTATATTTTAATTTTTTCAATAAAAATTAATACTTCTCTTGTGTTCAGTTTTTCACAAGGATTATAAGAAAATAAAATTCATGCATTACCTCATCTCTCACGCGAGCATTTTCATTTCTTAAATTGTGTTCTCCGTACGATAGATCTCCCACCGGAACCATGTGAACCGCTAAGAGATTCTCTCAGTTTCGAGTTCTCTTCTCGAAGCCTCTCATTTTCAGCTCGAACGTGGGAGTTTTCTTGGTGTCCATATTTCGCCAGCAAAATATTAAAGAAAATTACTTAAAAAAAAAAAAAAAAAAATCGACTTCAAAAAACATTAAACAAAATTATGCATGTACAACAAACCTTCATTTGAGTCCTCTTGTTTTGGTACTTAATTTTTCTTGCAATGGCTCCATGGAACCAAAAAATAATATAAACAACTGTTAGTAAAAGAAAAATAAAATTACAACTTCAAATAAATATAGACAATTCAATTTAATGAAAAAACTATTTGGGCTTCCAATCATCGAATTCGGTGGATAGTGTGTTTGTGGTAGGTTCTTCTGTTCTGCTGTTGAGTTTCATTGTGTTTGCCAATAAAGTTGTTATTTTCTTTGTTAACCATACTTTCTATTTCACGCTGAGATTCGTTCGAATTCATACTGAAATATTAACGAAGAATACCAAAAAGGAGACTAAAAGATTCTTGAAATGTTGTAAATATAGAGAAACGGACACCATTTAGGACAAATTTATTGAGAATTTTAATTAATTAGAGATTGTGCAATTACATTAATATTATCTTCTTGCTATTAAAATTTGGAAAAATAATGAATATAAAAGGGTGATTAGTAGTATGGAAATCTTCATGATTTTATAGGACAATATATAAGAGAATCACTGCTAAATAACATGTATTACATTTTAAATTTAACCTACACAAGTATGCAAATCACGAATTGGCAAAACCGGGATTAAGATTTACTCTACAACGGCTCATATATAGTAATAATGCGCTTACCAAACAAAAAGAAAACGACAAAATATTGCAACGATATATTTGCCTCCATAATGCAAGAACAGTCATTACAGACGAAAGATTAACATAATTAATAAATGGTACGTCGCATATTAGATTTACACGATATATGTGATGAATCAGCAGGCAAGATTTCAATATTTGAGTCGAATAAACTTCGATAGATTTACATAAATCACACGAACCAAAATATTGTGTTCACCGCACAATTTTTATTTTCCTCGAAGTAATTACATTAATTATTATCATTAAGTTTGTTGTGAACAAAAATCTTTTCTTTGTAGAAAAATATTTGATATTTGCCCTTGAAAAATATCATCAAAAGAGTTAATTTATAGAAATAATTACACAAAAAGAGTATATATTATGTGCAACTTCAGTGCCTTCTTTGAACAAACTATTATAGTAGTGCATGAATCGTGCAAATATTATGTCATGCATATGCACTTAAAGTTTATAGTGTTCATTTATTTTTTGTGCTGGGTACCTAAAACAAACACATACTCATATTGACAAAATAGGGTGAGAAAGCTACGGTGGACTCTACTCCAAAAATGGAGAAGTCTATTCTTTTTGTCTCACGGCTCAGTTTTCAGTGTCACAGTTCTCGATCTAATACCATCGGCAGTGACACCAACAAACAGTATAAAGCGCACTTCAAAGCCAACAACCTTAGATCACGCTCAAATCACCCAAATTTGGTCAACCCTCCCAGAAATCCCAAACTCACATAGAATGAATTCTCAACACTCGTGTTTCCCCCACTCAAGGTATTTTCTCACAGAATTACAAAGAACATATAGAATACAAAAAAAAGACCGTTGGAAGAGATTCAAACTGAGTTGATTTCTTACCCCTCTCTCTCTCACAAAGGGTTTACTCTATATATAGATGGAAAAGCAATCTGGTCTCTAAAGCAGAGAACAACAAAGGAACGCCAATCATCATAGTTAAATGGATGTGTCGCCGAAAAATGCCAAAAACATTCAATGTGGTGGTACGACCAGAGGAGAGAGAGAGGAGAAACTAAAATTAGGGTTTCTGAGAGAGGCAGGGTTCAAAACTCTGAAATGAAGGGCTAGGATCAAACATACAGAATCAACGGTCCTTATCAAGGTTCTGGAGAATTCTATAAGGCTTTGATCGAGAGTGGGCCTTAAATGAGTTGGGCTTTGTGTTGTTGGACCGCCTCAGATAAAAAAGTTTAAGTGGGTAGAATTAAATAATTCATTTTGGCTACAAACTAACATTTTGCATATGAATAATTAATCAAAGCACTCCGAGACGGTGATTACGAAATGGCACCTTTTGGGGCCATTGTCAAGGATTGTAAGAGAATAGCTCTCGATTTTCATCAAGTTTCGTTTAAGTTTGTCAAGCGTACGGAAAACAAATTAGCCCATGCCCTTGCTCAATATCCTTGTAATAATGTTATGGAAAGTTTTGCTCTTCCACCTAATTTGACTGGTATAGTCTGAATAAAGTTATTTTTATCCATAAAAAAAAAAACATTTTGCATATATAAATCAAATTAAATTCATATAATGATTGAGGTCGTGAAAATTATTGTTTTGAGCCCTCTTAGGAACCATTTAAGTTTGTACGCACTCATACATTATTTGCAACTTCAGTGCATTTTTTTATTCAAATATTTAGTACGTAAATAGTGCATGAGCTCATGCATGCAAAGTGCAAATTTGTATCAGGTGCACGTAAAAATACTTTATATATGTTTAGTTTGCATTATATTCGTCAAATAAATCATTATATTTTTAGCCCAAGAGGCATGCCTAGCTAATTCTACATGACCCTAGGGTACGACTCTGATAATAATTATCACATCAACTACAACATAAGTGGCATGTATATAAAGCAGTGTTCTAAAAATCGGTCGAGGCGGCCGATTAATCGGCCGCCGAGGCGGAGGCGGTCCAAAACCTTTACGATTTTAGTGTAAAGGTTTGAAAAATCGGTTTTTTGCCTGTGAGGCGGTTTGAGGCGGTCCGAGGCGGTCTGAGGCGGTCCGAGGCGGTTTGAGGCGGTCCGAGGCGGTCAAACCTTTAAGGCGGGTCAAACTTCGGTGGCAAAAATCGGCCAAAAATCGGTTTTTTTTTTTTTTTTTTTTTTTTTTTTTATAAATCAAAATAAAAGTTGGGATTTTAATAAAAAAAAATGAGTTTATACTTTATTTTGTTTATGTTAATTATTATTGTTAAAGAACTAATGATGTATGCCAAGAATGTATGTAAATTCAAAAAAAAGTGCCTTTTTATTTATATTTTATAAGGATATTTATGTATTATGATCTTATTATTATTAAACGTTTATTATGTTATTAGAATATATACATGATCGAGATATAACTATGTTTAAATATTTTTTATCTATGTTTTGAGTATTTATAAATAATATCTACAAATATATTATATTAAATTTTAAATACCGATTTATTTCCGATTTATCACCGATTAATCACCGCCGCACCGATTAATCGTAAGTCGGTGCCTGACCGACTCGGACCCGATTACCGATTTTTACAACCTTGATATAAAGATCAATTATGGAATGAAAAGACATTAAAATGAAAGATTTTACGGTAGAAGAAGCCAAGAAGGTATGCATTTATGTGTTTTTATAGCTATACTATCATTTTCGGAGAAAAAAAATTGCGCAGACCCGTTCGACATTTACGGGGTTGAAATTGGCAACTAAAAATTGACACTGATCAGATGTCGATTTTTGGCACCAAACTTGACATAATCAACATGTCGATTTGTTTGCCAAAAAATTGACACTAAGGTGTCGTCGATTTGCAGCATATATTTTCGACATCTTGATGTCGATTATAAACAATTTCAATTTTATTTTTTTCCCCTCATTTTGAGATGTCAAAAATAAGTGCTCCCAAATCGACATGTGTCGAATTACTGCAGCAAAAATCGACCTACAAATATCGAGTCCTTCCCTTCAAAAACGACATTTGCAGGTTCACGGTTTTGATACGAATTCACCCTCCAAACAACAATTCTTCAACAGAATCAAACAAATATGTGCTAATGGATGCTTCTTAGACAGTGTTTGGCTAAGTCTACAAAATGTTCAAAGGAGCTTATAAGCTCTTCCAAAATGTTCCGTAAATTTTTAAGAAAATATTTTAATTATTTTTTTAAATAAGCTGTTGGAGAGCAAAATAAGATCTTTTTAAAAATAAACATCTCTAAAAAAAGACACTTTTAGCAAGGAAAAAATTGTCACAATAAGTGCCCAATTTGTCGCTAAAACTTGTTGTGACGAAAGATTTGTTACCTTTTGTCTGTCCTGTAAAACTCCGCGCCGCTATAAGTTTAATTGACAAGTTTTCTATATTCGTTACAAATGTATCTGTTTTACAATATCTCTATTTATGGTAACAACATGATCCTCACTAAAACTATTTAGTGTCGTTACAAGAAATAAATTCGTTACCAATAGTCAAATTTGGAGTAATATTTTATATATATTTGTAATAATAATATTCGTTACAAATACCTTATGTGACAATTTTTATCCTTACAAATACTCATAATTTATTAAAAAAATATATATTTTTGCTAGCTATATGATTCTCACAAATACTATATAAATATGACAATAAATCCTTCATAATAAATTTAAATTTAAAATGAATATATATCAAAAGGCGTAAACTTCAACAGATCGAAATTTTGTACTAGGAGCTGAAGATTACTTGGTAACACTTTATAATCACAATCAAAACAAGAGATAATATTGTTTTTTACAAAAAGAACCTTGTATCTAAATTCAGTATTAATTACATCCTTATACAAGCTTAAACTATAAAATACATCATGTTTTATTGTTTTTTTTCTTCAAAAAGATAAGGACAATTGATTGGTCAAAACAAAAGTAATTTTTTGCAACATCATGTTGCAATATCCACCATTTTATCTATTCCAAAAACCCGCAGACACAAGTACAATTCGGTTGTACAAGAATAATTTTAATGATACACATTACATAAGGACATACATGAAAATTAAGAACTAATATCATGAGAATAGAACAAATATTTTTAAAAGCACTGATAAGAATTCATAGGATGAGATTGAAGCAACCAGTAAAGAAGCAATAAGAATTCAAGTAATAGCTAGCCTAGACAACATTCATCTTGTCATCTAAAGTTTAGGTTCTTGGTCCTATTAGAGTAAGACATAACAAAGTAAGTTGCAATTTTGAATCTAAAAGAAGCTGCAAGAAATAGAGAGTGAGCAATTGTTAAGTGTATATTTTTACACTTTATCGTACCTTTTTATTTGAGCTTTTGGTGTGTTTTAACGATAATTGGTGCTTAAAAAGTTGATTTATTGTATTTTAGGTAAAAATTGAAGAATTGGAAAAGTATGGGGTCAAAACTGCAATTTTGGAGAAAATATGGGCCAAAAGTGAAAAAATAAAAAATCTGAAGATGTATAGCATGGGACGGCCGTCCCAGATTTACACTTAAAACTGGGACGGCCATCTGAGAAGCAGAAGCAACCTCTGGTTTTGGGACGGCCGTCCGAGTTTTAGTACAAAATTCGGGACGGCCGTCCGAGATTACGAAAAGGCGCCGTAAAGGACTCCTAATTGCACAAGGAAACTACCTTCTTCTCCAAATTTTCCACCCTATATAAGACCAAGCCAAGCACACAATTAGGAATCGATCTTTTACGCAATTTTCAAGAGCAACAAAGCAATAACGAAGACGAAGAATTTGAAGACTCCAAGCATATACTTATCGTTTATGATTAATTTTATTTGCGTTTTTCCTTTAATCATGAGTAGCTAATTTTCTTATTTCTAGTATTTTATTTGGAACCCTATGTAGGATTTATGAACTCAATTCTATGATTTTATGCAAGTTTTAATTCCGGATTATTTTTCCTACTTGTTTTATTAAGTGCATGAATTTGATCACCTTATGTGCTTTTATGTTATTGTTAATCGCATGAATCGGAAGATCGGGTTAATAATTAGAACTGTGGTAGAAGAGCCTTTATGGTATTAACATAGGAATATAGTTAATCTCTTAGGTAGCCATTATTGAGATGTGTGTTTAATGCTGTGTTCTAAAATTAATTGCATAGGAATATAGTAACTGAATCTAGAGTATTAGAATCGTAATACACGCGGAAGCGGGTTATGATTATTTTAGCATCTCAGGTTAATAATCCGGGTTAATTGCTTGCATAATTGAAGGAATTGGGGGAGTAAGAATCACATAGGGGGGAAGAATAAAATCCTAGGCTTGTTTACTCTGATTAAACCTTGGTTTTTAATTGCTTTCGTGCTATTGTCTTTTTAATTTGCTTTTTAATTTATTTTATTTTAGTTAATTTTCTCTAAAGTCGACTGTGTAGGGTGGGCTTGATAATAATTGGTAGAATTTAGCGTCTAGGTTTAAATAATTAAATATTCCCCTGTGGGTTCGATATCCGGACTTTTAGTCCACTATATTACTTGTACGATACGTGCATTTGCGTGTAGGTTATTAACCAACAGCAATCCACATCATCCATGCTCAAATTGTCAAACTAAGTACTATCTAATGGTGCACTATCAATATTTTTAGTGGATACAAGAGATAAGATATTGAGGTGAAATATGAGAATTTGCATAACATATATATTTTCCTGCTCATATGTGTACATTGTATATGAACTTTTGCTACCAATGTGTTGGGATGTGAAGCCCAGGATTCAATGAAAATTCGCAAGAGGTTCTAGATCCCGGTTTTAATTTTATTAACATGCTTTGATTAGATTCGTTTAAAGCGGAATAAATCTAATCTAGCAACTTACAGTTTTCGCGAGCAGATCCGTTTCTATCTTCGGCGCACGAACGAGGATCCACACCAAGCCTTCAACCTTCGTAAAAGCTGCTGTCCAGAAATTTTTGTCCTCTTCCTTCACCGATATCTCCGCGACCGTTGATCCGATTGAGAAACCCTTCGGACGGATTGTAGATCTAAGGGTTAGGAAGCTACTTTATAAATTTCGTGTCTATCCGACTAACGGTTGATTTATGGTGATTTTCTTCGCAGGACTGCTCAGAAAATTCGGGAATAAATGTTTGCTCTAAAAACCTATAGTCTTCTATTGTATATCCCGGATTAATAATTCTTCTACAAGGGTGGACTTGTACTTGAAGAAATCTAAATCTATAATCGAGAAACTTAGAGAGAAAAGAAGAAGAGAAAAAATATTTCTCTCCAACGTGAAATAGGCGTGTAGGCGTGTAGAATTCTTTTTTTTTTTTCTCATCAACCCAATCTCTATTATATATAGCACAAGGAATTAGAGTCTCACATAGAGAGGATTACTAGGAAACAAATCCCACTCCTTCTATAACTCTATATGGTCGAAAATTACAGTCCAATGGGGACTTAATTTTCGGCTATATTAATTCCAATATATAATATTGGTTGAACTTTATTTTCTCGATTAATTAGAAAATCCATTGGGCTACAATAGGGACTAAAGGAGAAAATATAAATCGGGCAACTAATAATTAATTAAATCCAAACTCTTAAAACAATTCATTTAATTAATCATTAAATAATTATTTATTTTTCACTACCAAATAATTATTGAACTCCCGTTTATATTCTCAAATATTACATTCGAGCTCCGGTCGATCATTACTTACATTCTCCCCACATTAAGAAATCTTATAACCACCAAATAATTTATTCACTGCTAAATAAATTAAATGGTTTATTTTCATGAGTCTTACCCGCTTAACTTATTTGAGTATGCCGGATACGAAATCCATCTGGCCAGGACTTGGCATAAACAAATCTTATAAGCTACTCAAGGGTTATTATCAATCCCATATTTCAGAGATGTGGATTCCTTTCGATAATCAATTTCCACCTATTAATTCTTAATGTCTCTACCCAACGCACCGGGGGCCATTTGACTCAATATAGGAATCTCTCCCATTGTGACATCAAAGTAGAGATCATCAATTAAATGTGTACGTTAATTATCTAGGGATTAAGAGAGTAAGTAATACACTGTCAACTAGAAATAATACAGTTTCATTTATGAACAGTGATGAAACAATTATTTCACTTTGTCCGGTTCAACACATGCCGGGTGTGCTAGCACAATAAGTCAAAACAATAACTACAAAAGTTATTCTCTATTTACTGTGATCAAGACCAATCACTTAAATATTGTGCTACAATCTTTTACCAATGGTTAGTCCATTTCCATCTAGATTGTGAACGTTTATCTTTATATTCTAAACGAACTTTCAAAGTGATCTTTCTGTGCGCCGTAGCACACCATTTCGAATACTATTAGAATATTAGACTTATGCTTTTAATTAATTGACAAACAATCAATTAAGTGCATTGAATACCCTAGTGCAGATTCTCATAAAACGATAATAAATTATTTTATTAATTCAATAATAAAATTATGTAGCTAAAAGCGAGACTTTTAGTCTACTATCCTAACAATCTCCCACTTAGACTCAAAGACTCGCAGCTCAACATCTCTAGCCAATCCATAGAACATACCTATGGGGCTATCATCCGATGTAAAAGCATACATTGTATATCTAGCAGAATATGCAATCGCATGATTGCATAAACCTCCCACTATACGTTTTCACTTCCTTAGGAAAATAAATCTCCCACAGTGATAACATGCTAAAGAAAAATTACTACACTCGACCATTAATTATTGTGAGTCGTACCAAGACTATCCGCCTAGTAAACTAGTATATAATCTTGTATCCTTGAATACTTAAGAATATACTTTACTGCAGTCTAACATACTAGCCTTAAAATAAATTCACATTTGCTAACTATGCAAGATGCAAAGCAAGATTTGAATTTAATTATTTACTATAGCATATGCAAGGCTTCTTTTACAACAAGAACTGCCTTCAACATCTCTATCAAATTACGTGTTCAAAGACACTAATTTCTCGATAGAGTGACTCCGTGACTGAAAGAAACAATCCTTTCTTTGGAATTTGTACATGCTAAATTTGGCAAGTATTTAAATCAATATAACTTGCCCGTGACAACTTAATATCCTATTTCATAGATTCTATAAAATGATCCATACGACATAACTAGTTTCACTCAAGTTATCCATATTGATTTGACTCGAGAAACAATACCCTTACCTATATAATTTCCAAATCGTTTTCTAAAAGGAAATTATTATCTAATACGTCTTTTAAGACTTTCACCACGCTTCTGTTACAAAATGTGATATATCTAGATTTATAATCAAAATCAAAATATTGATTCTATGATCAATCTAAATATCACATGATATGCGCACTTTGCTTAAATTCATAAATGAATTTATTAAGTTTGCATTACAATGCATATGACTTTAAGCTAAAATCCATTTAATTTGCATCGTAAAATGCACTCGTCAAGAGATACGAAATCTTGACATCCATCTACCGAATTTAAAATAAGGCACTGACAGATTTTAGGAATTTGAATAGACTAAAGTGTGGCTACTAGCTAGAAAGTTTCCTCAAAGTCGATCCATTTCTTTCCGACAGAACCTTCTTACTTTAAGCCTAACCTTTTAAAAGGTTTTCACTTTTCTCTGTCTAATCATTTCCACTTTGGATTCTTATAACACTAAGCCAATTTCTTGCATCTATAGAAATGGGCGTTCATTCATAGTTCTAGGAAGGAACTATATGTTTATCAAGAATCTTGTTATCACTAACATTCTATAAACATACAATCTTACGATTTCGTTATGAATCCTCCCACTAGTATAAATCACCCTAAATGTAACACTAGTAACATAAATTCCTCCCACTGAAAAGTGGCATTGGAATTTCTGTACTAGAACACAAGCAAAACTCTTAACGTATTTAGGGTATACTAGAAGACTAAGACAGTCAAACTTCCTTCAAACTTCGTCATTAGGCTATGTAGTCCAAAACATGATCTTCCTTTAAGAATCTAACATTGATACAAATCAATGTTTTCTTAACTCTAGGAATCAAAATGGACCACTATTATTTTTCTCTTAATTTTCCATACAAGAGACATTTATTTCTAACTTATCTTCTATCAACCGTGTTCTCCGGAAGCATAAATGCTAACTGACTCCAGTTCCGAATAATACACCGATTGTACGTTTAAACAATCTTTAATTCGGCAAGAGTCATTGGATACTAACTTAGAAGATCTTTAAGTTCTTAAATAAATAACCGTCTCAAATGTATATATTAGAAAAATAAATAATATTCAATAAATCACGATAAATTAAACCGTCTTCAATAAGTATTAATTATTTTTGTTGCTGAATTATATTCTATTGTGGTTCAATTTGGTAAAAACATATCTAGGACTAATCCCTTGTTTAATCAAAATGTTCAATAACTTATACCCATAAAGTTTCGCCATATCAAATGACTTGATATATTTATTCAAATGCTTATCTGTCACGGTCTTCAATTTCTTTAAGATCTCAGATGTATGTCGCATAATATAAATATATCTATGTCTCGAGATATCATCAATAAATAAGATGAACTACTCAAAACTACTTTAACTAGGGTATTTGTAGGCCCACAAACTATAGAATAAAATAAATCCAAAAATTATTTGATCTTATTTACACTAGGCCCATCAACCGGGCACATGGTCATTTTACTTTCCAAATAAAATTCTTAGACTGGCAGTGCCTTCACTTTTCATGAACCGTAAAGACCCATTGTAAATCAGTCTCCAAATTTTACTTAAAGTAAAATCCAACCTCTTGTAAATATCAAATAATCATGCCATGGATGCGAAACGAATATATATTTATATACTCTATTGAGGTTAATTAATAGATTTATCCATTGAATGTAATAGTAGTGTAGGAAATAAAATATTATTAATATATTTATTATCAATCAATGTGTCTAAATAAAATTGTTTATTTTCCACAATGACCAAGTCATTATTAAATAAACAAACTATTTATTTTAAACCATCCTATAAAAGAAAAATAAATTCCTTCTATTTGGAAGACACAAAATGATAATCTCTAAACATAAAATCCTACTTCGATTTGAACATAATTAAATGTTACTACTATTCTTGATATCACGTGAGTGACAAGAAGCCTAATTATTAGCTGACGATTGAAGGATTGACTAAATATGCCTTCTAAAAGTGTCTTCTTCGATTTTCAGAGGATCGTAAACCCTATTTGAATTTCCATAATAATTTCAATAGAAAAGATCCTTTTCTTATTCAATTGAAAATATTAAAATTCAATAGATTTCTTTTGGATTAAATTGATCTCGGTTTCCCACTGATCTTGGTTTTCAAGAATTCACGAACTGTCAAAAGACGTATAGTCTTTCGAACATGAAGACTAACCAATAATCCAAATAAATAATGCATGTATTCAAGAGGCTTTTAATATGGCTACAAATAAAATTATAGTTCTAAATTTCTCACGTTACTAAGAAATTCACTATTATATTATTTTGTACTTGCCATGGGCTCATCGTAGTGTTTCTATATTTTGAACCAAAATTCAATATATAACACCGAACCAATTTAATCGTCCTAAGAAAATAAATGAAGAACTAAATTTTCTTCCAAAATTCACTTCATTTATTCACTCACGAATTTCCCCAATTAAAATACATATTTAAATTCCTCAATCGAAAGGCAGTACTTAATATATTATTATAGATCGACAATCCTAGCAAGGTGAGTCTACAAAGTGGATCTAAGGAATATATCATTAATTGCTAGAGAATCAAGCAAATAAATTTAAACTAATGGCATCTTTAAGAACTCTAGATTGTCACTTAATATGGCTCCCTCAAACCAAATTTTGAAATCAACCGACAATCCATCACTATGAGGAACCGGTAGGCTACGGAGTGTAGACAGACTACAAGTTTTCAATAGAAAGACATGTAAAACATCTTTAATTTTATTATCATTCCAATTCGGCGGTCTTGGAAAATAAAATTAAATAGTCGGTTACATTGGTCCAATAAAATATAACAGGGACTTCGGAGTGAAGTATAGTTATAATTATATTTTATTGTTAAGTGTTTAACCATCAAGTCATCTTTAAATCAATTGTTCTATGATATCCGTCGACTCGGAGTGAGACAAACATATCACTACAATTTCTTTAATAATTATCCGTTAGGAGACTTTTCTAGATAAGTCTATAATTAAAAGTGCCCGGAGTGGGTGCGAAATTCGATAAATCTCCTTCCTCACAATTAATTAATTTATCTTAAAGCCTATGATGGAGACCTTAGGATTTATACGTAATAAACTCCTCGATACACTTAATATTTTTAAAAACATTTTTCATGAGGGAATCTATGAAAATAATTACCATGCTCAATTTCTTGATTCTCTAATTATATGTCTTTGGACTATCAATGAATTTTAAATTTGATTATTCTATGATATCTATTTTCCACCACATGGAGAAAATAATGTATCACTATAATCAATTCCAAATTATCAATTTAGGAGATTTTTCTAGATAATGTCTATAATTAATTATGCCCGGAGTGGGAGCGAAATTCGATAAATCACCTTTCTCATAATCAATTATATTATCTAAAATCTATGACGATGTCCAATATAATTAATCAAAGAAATACTATGGGCACCTATTGAGTGTGTTCTATTTCTATGTTCTCTAGTTATATATATCAAGGGATCCTATTAATACACAAATTAATTATCTCATATAACAAACATAGAGAAACTACGAATCATGATAAATTTATCATGTTCAACACAATCATCTATGTTATCTAATTATAGGCCATGGTATCACATGAAAACATTTATAACCAAATATAATCCACATAGATGAACATGAACATAATAAATTAAATACAAATCCATGCATGTCCAAATTCCATGTTGTCCAATTATATGTCATGGGTATCACATAAACAAATTAAGCCCAAATATAATAAACATGAATAATGCATGCAACCATGCTCATAACAAATATAAGCACACATCAACCATAAAATATTAAATAAAACAATTTAATTTTCCGCTATTATGGTTAAGTTGGGACTCCCGGATTTAGACTCCTTAAAATTAGGAAGTCCAAAAGTCCCCGTAAACTCCAGAATTCTCGAATTCTGGGCTGCCCGGAGCCGCTGCCCGTTGCCCGATGTCAAGACCCCGCGCGGTTGATAATTCTGGTATTGTCATCGAATTTCCAGCATTGTTCTGAAATTTATATCTCTATCTGGGTATCTCCGATTCACAATCCGAACGGTCAAAGTTTACACCAAGGAGTTGGAAACCTCCAGAAAACAATTCAGCTCGATCCAACGGTAGACAAGGCCGTAATGACAGAAACGGCAGAGTCGCGCAAATAATTCCGAGAACAAAATCTGCTCTATTCTATCTATGTAATTTCTATCTAAAACTCTTCTAGAAAAATTACAAAAAATAAAAATATCGTAGGCACACGATCTTCCATCAATATCACACGATGGAAATTAAAACCGACACGTAACCACTCACGAGGCAGTGGGATCCATTCACATAAAACATAAATAAAATATTCATAACCATAATAGCGGATTTTCTATTCTGCAAAACAAAGTCAGAAACAAAACGCTACATGCAACATATGAATTTTCCGTTTCATGCAATTTTGGACAACATGTGAACCTCAAACGAATTAATCAAAGAAGCTTTGATACCAATTGTTGGGATGTGAAGCCCAGGATTCAATGAAAATTCGCAAGAGGTTCTAGATTAGCCGGTTTTATGCAATTTTGTTAACATGCTTTGATTAGATTCGTTTAAAGCGGAATAAATCTAATCTAGCAACTTACAGTTTTCGCGAGCAGATCCGTTTCTATCTTCGGCGCACGAACGAGGATCCACACCAAGCCTTCAACCTTCGTAAAAGCTGCTGTCCAGAAATTTTTGTCCTCTTCCTTCACCGATATCTCCGCGACCGTTGATCCGATTGAGAAACCCTTCGGACGGATTGTAGATCTAAGGGTTAGGAAGCTACTTTATAAATTTCGTGTCTATCCGACTAACGGTTGATTTATGGTGATTTTCTTCGCAGGACTGCTCAGAAAATTCGGGAATAAATGTTTGCTCTAAAAACCTATAGTCTTCTATTGTATATCCCGGATTAATAATTCTTCTACAAGGGTGGACTTGTACTTGAAGAAATCTAAATCTATAATCGAGAAACTTAGAGAGAAAAGAAGAAGAGAAAAAATATTTCTCTCCAACGTGAAATAGGCGTGTAGGCGTGTAGAATTCTTTTTTTTTTTTTCTCATCAACCCAATCTCTATTATATATAG
The DNA here is from genome assembly GCF_056151865.1 of Erythranthe guttata. Lineage (NCBI taxonomy): Eukaryota > Viridiplantae > Streptophyta > Magnoliopsida > Lamiales > Phrymaceae > Erythranthe > Erythranthe guttata. Next base: position 12,201,925 of record NC_142539.1, read on the forward strand.
CACAAGGAATTAGAGTCTCACATAGAGAGGATTACTAGGAAACAAATCCCACTCCTTCTATAACTCTATATGGTCGAAAATTACAGTCCAATGGGGACTTAATTTTCGGCTATATTAATTCCAATATATAATATTGGTTGAACTTTATTTTCTCGATTAATTAGAAAATCCATTGGGCTACAATAGGGACTAAAGGAGAAAATATAAATCGGGCAACTAATAATTAATTAAATCCAAACTCTTAAAACAATTCATTTAATTAATCATTAAATAATTATTTATTTTCCACTACCAAATAATTATTGAACTCCCGATTATATTCTCAAATATTACATTCGAGCTCCGGTCGATCATTACTTAGATTCTCCCCACATTAAGAAATCTTATAACCACCAAATAATTTATTCACTGCTAAATAAATTAAATGGTTTCTTTTCATGAGTCTTACCCGCTTAACTTATTTGAGTATGCCGGATACGAAATCCACCTGGCCAGGACTTGGCATAAACAAATCTTATAAGCTACTCAAGGGTTATTATCAATCCCATATTTCAGAGATGTGGATTCCTTTCGATAATCAATTTCCACCTATTAATTCTTAATGTCTCTACCCAACGCACCGGGGGCCATTTGACTCAATATAGGAATCTCTCCCATTGTGACATCAAAGTAGAGATCATCAATTAAATGTGTACGTTAATTATCTAGGGATTAAGAGAGTAAGTAATACACTGTCAACTAGAAATAATACAGTTTCATTTATGAACAGTGATGAAACAATTATTTCACTTTGTCCGGTTCAACACATGTCGGGTGTGCTAGCACAATAAGTCAAAACAATAACTACAAAAGTTATTCTCTATTTACTGTGATCAAGACCAATCACTTAAATATTGTGCTACAATCTTTTACCAATGGTTAGTCCATTTCCATCTAGATTGTGAACGTTTATCTTTATATTCTAAACGAACTTTCAAAATGATCTTTCTGTGCGTCGTAGCACACCATTTCGAATACTATTAGAATATTAGACTTATGCTTTTAATTAATTGACAAACAATCAATTAAGTGCATTGAATACCCTAGTGCAGATTCTCATAAAACGATAATAAATTATTTTATTAATTCAATAATAAAATTATGTAGCTAAAAGCAAGACTTTTAGTCTACTATCCTAACACAATGTTCTTAGCATTTGATGTTATATACTTATAAGGCTTTGTAAGCAACGGACACCTATATCAACTACATATGAATATTATTGAGAAATTCTTAAAGTAGTGTTATAGTTTTTTCAAGCATTGCAAATTTACCATATACGAAGTAATATATAGGTTAATCTTATTATTTATAGGTTTTTCGAGATAGGAATTTTTTTGAACAGATATTTGAGAACAGAGAATAGTCGAGGCAAGAACTTTGATCTTTCTCCTTAAGAAAAAATTGCCCCGCTACAGTGCTTCGGTTTCGGCAATTATCTCCTAAGATACAACAACTTATAGTTCCAACAGAGCAGCACAACAACTGTTGGAACATAACGAACGAAAAGACGTTTTGGACTTTTATTGACACGAAAGAAAGATAATGCAACAAATATTCTTATGAATGCTTGGATGATTGAGTGAGATTGCTGGAAAACTAGGGCTAGGGCTCTATTTATAGTTTTTAGAAGTTGTGTTCCAAAAGACACAACTCTAGCAAATGAAAAGGGCCGAAAAAGCATTGTGCTTTTTCGCAGAGGTTAAACACCAATTCGTGTTTAAACTGCCACCTGTTCGGATATGATGCTAGATTTTTAGGCTCAAAACGGACCCAACTCCAAACCAAACATTTCCAAAGTCCAAAGTCCAAAGGCCTCGCGCACGGGCACGGGCTCGGTACTTAAGCCCACACTGGATTATAACTCTAGCTATCCACTTGACACTATTTAAAGTGTTCTCATTAATGCTCTTTTCCTAATGTGGGATAGGTGACTTTTGACCTCCCACCAAGCCCTTGAGCTCACTTTAGCTCATTGAAGTACTTACTTTGTGCATTTATTTCTCATTCATCCCATATTGGATTTGATCATTTAAACACACTACAATTATCTACTCGAAGCGTAGATTATGTTTCCATTATTTATTCCTTGAAACAATCACGGAATTTTACTTCAATATTTTCCAAATTTGAGGTGAACACCTCAATTTTTCCAACAATCCCCCACATGAATGAGATTAATGCATGCAGACACTTAAAGTCCAAACGATTTGTTATTGCATCGGGAGAGGTAGCTTATGGTTTTGAACCTTCCTTAGTAAGATGTTGTTGGATTTACTTGTTGCTTAGTTAACGTGATGTCTTGAACTAATCAACTTTTTATGTAAACCAAGGCAGCAACATTTACACAATAACATTTCTAACGTCTTTTGTTTTCACGTTTTGTCCATTTCGGCATTAGACCATTCTTGGATTCATAAGTGTTTCGTCGAAGCGGCCCTATACTTCACACTTACATAGGTGATCTCCTAAAAGAATATCATGTCATATTCCACCTTAATAGGTCATAGGAATCATTAAAATTCACTTGACTTACCTTCACCACACTTGACATGTAGCACTTGGGTTTAGGGAATGGTAGGAATAATTTTCCAAGTGCAAAATTTGAATTTCCATAACTTATTTTGCCCATTAAACCAAGATTTTGGGATCTCCAATCTACAAGGTTGGGTTACCATCATGGATTTTCTTTTAGTTGTGGGTTTTTTAGACTCATTCCCATCACTAACTTGCACATTTGATCTCTATTGATTCCTTTCGTCAAAGGATCGGCCAAATTATCTTTTGCCTTCGTAAAGTCAACTGAGATAATTCCGTTAGAGATCAATTGCCTAGTGGTGTTGTGTCTTCGACGGATATGTCTAGACTTACCATTGGACATTGTGTTTCGAGCACTTGCTATCGCATATATATTATCACAATGAATCATTGCTGCGGGCACAGGTTTCGACCAACAAGAAATATCTTCTAAGAAATTGCGAAGCCACTCGGCTTCTTCACCGGCTTTATCTAAAGCTATAAATTCGGATTTCATTGTGGATATCGCTATAAACGTTTGTTTAGAAGATTCCATGAAACAGCTCCTCCACCAATCATGAATACATATCCACTCGTGGATTTGGAGTCGTGCGTATCCGATATCCAGTTTGTGTCACTATAGCCTTCTAGCACAGCTGGATATCTTGTATAATGCGATCCAAGGTTTATGGTGTTCTTTAAGTATCTAAGTACTCTAGTGATTGTTTTCCAATGATCTTCACTTGGATTACTCGTGCATCGACTTAATTTATTCACGGCATATGCAAGATTGGGACGAGTACAATTTGTTAAATATATTAGACTCCCTATGATCTTTGCATATTTAATTTAAGAGACAACATCTCCTTGATTTTTGACTAGATGTAAAGTCAAGTCCACTTGTATTTTTGCAGGAGAACTCTCAAATGCATCGAATTTCTTAAGTACGGTTTCAACATAATGAGATTGTGTTAAGACAATTCCATTTGGTGTCCTAGCTATCTTGATTCCCAAGATAACATCGGCTAGGCCCATATCCTTCATGTCAAAATTATTTTTTAACATGTTCTTTGTTTTCACGATAATATCGTGAATGTTGCCCATAATCAACATCTCATCTACATATAAGCAAACAATTACAAAATCGTTTGATGAACTTTTAATGTAGATGCATTTATCACATTCATTTATTTTTCATGCCATTGTTTAGGTGCTTGTTTAAGACCATATAATGACTTTACAAGTTGACACACCTTTTTCTATTGGCCGAGAGCCACAAACCCTTCGGGTTGTTCCATGTATATTTCCTCACCTAGGTCACCATTCAAGAATGCCGTTTTAACATCCATTTGGTGTATCTCAAGGTTGTTCAATGTTGCAATAGCAATGAGCACACGTATTGAAGTGATTCTTGTCACAGGCGAATACGTGTCAAAGAAGTCATATCCTTCTTGTTGTCTAAATCCTTTAGCTACTAGTCTAACCTTGAATTTATCAATTGACCCATCGGCCTTATATTTCCTTTTAAGGATCCAGTTGCATCCTAAAGGTTTTCACTCGGGTGGAAGATCTACTAGTTCCCAAGTATAATTTTGTATAATGGAGTCGATCTCACTTCTTATGGCTTCTTTCCATAATGGTGCATCGGGACTAGACAATGCTTCTTCAATAGTCATTTGTTCATTTTCCAACATAAAAGTTAGAAAGTCGGGCCCAAATGTCTTAGAAACTTTGGCTCGCTTGCTACGTCTACGTTCATCTCCATCTTGAGTTGGAACACTTGTAGCTTCGCAAGTTCTCTTTTTAGAACATCCTTCAACTATTTCCTTGCAAGGAAAAATATTTTCAAAGAATGTTGCATTCCTTGATTCAATTGTCATTCCACGATTTAAGTCGGAAATTTCAGATTTATGCACTATAAATCTATAGGCACTACTGTTATTTGCATGTCCAATGTAAATGCAGTCCACATTCTTGGGTCCAATTTTGACTTGTTTGGGTTTAGATACTTCAACTTTAGCCAAACACCCCGACACGTTAACGTAATTATAAGATGGTTTTCTACTCTTCCATAATTCATATGGTGTTATATCCATCTTTTTATGGGGAATCTTATTTAAGATGTAATTTTCCGAGGGTATGGCTTCCCCCCACATGTTTTCGGGTAAGCCCGAGCTAATTAGCATAGCATTCATCATCTCTTTAGGAGTTCGATTTTTTCGCTCGCCAACTCCATTAAATTGCGGTGAATATAGTGTTGTCGTTTGATGAATTATACCATTAGAGGCACAAAACTCTTCAAATGGAGCGACATATTCTCCTCCTCTATCACTTCGAATCATTTTGATCTTTTTACCAAGTTGATTCTCCACCTCACTTTTGTAAGTTTTAAATACTTCAAAAGCCTCGTCTTTACTGTTAAGTAGATATACGTATCAGTACCTTGTGCAATCATCAATAAAGGTTATGAAGTACTTTTTCCCTCCTCTAGTTAGCACAAATTTCAAGTCACATATGTCGGTATGAATTAATTCTAGAGGTGCAATACTCCTTTCCACTGTATGGAACGGTGCTTTGGCCATTTTTGCCTCAACACAAATTTCACATATGTTTTGTGAATTTATTTCCATTTTAGGCAATAAGTCCAATTTAACTAGCATTTGTAATGTACTTAAATTCACATGTCATAATCAATCATGCCATAAATTAGAACACTCAAGCAAGTAAGAAGAAGCATTTATTTTATTCATAATATGCTTCACAGCCATTACATTCATTTTGAAGAGCCCTTTCTCGAGGTACCCTTTGCCTACAAACAGACCATTCTTGGTCAAAACAAACTTATCGGCCTCAAACACTAGCCTAAATCCCGCCTTGCTCAACAGGGCTCCGGAGACTAGATTCTTACGAATGTCCGGGACATGCATCACATCGCACCATGTACCTGCTATCTCGCCGACATATTGGGCTATTGACGATTTGCTTCAATTTGCGTATGACTCTTCACACAAGGTAACATATTTTTAAATAAATTAAATTTGTGACGAAAAATCTTCCATTAATTTTCAATATCTAATAACTTCGCCAGGAAATTTGAATGAAATTTCCGAAGTTCACCTATTTTTTCAACGTTTTTTAAAATGCGTCAGAATTATTATTGAATTTTCGAGATTTTTTTGTCAAGAAAGTTCATTAATTTCGATGGGATTACAACAATCCCTTAATTTGATGGGTAATTACAAATAAGCCCATCAATGAGTACTTATTCATAAAGAAATCCAGACAAAAATCTCCTTTACCAATAAGTCCACACATGGTCAAGATTTGTGTAAAGGACTAAAATAACCCCTCATACTTTAATATGCTCTAATTTCATCATTAACTTAATTTAACCTCAATTTGACCCCAAATTTCACAAATTATAATTTTGACCCAATTTTTTTTTCAAAAAAAAAAATTTCCCGCTGGTCTCCGGCGTTGACTTTTCAATTTTTTTTTCTTCCGGATTTTTTCGCCGGTTTCCGGTGTTGACCGGCGTTGACTTTTTCGATATTTTTTTTTCTTTTCTTTCTTTCCGTAACTTTTTTTTTCGTTTAAAAAATAATATTGTTGTGATTGACAGTAATATTAACTATATTACTGTTAAACACAATAAAATTAACTAAATTACAGTTTAACACAGTAATATTGCTATTAATCTCTAACACAGTAATATTAACACAACAAAACTCATTATTATTGTGTAATAGAGTAATATTACTATGTTGACCGTTCAACAAATGTAAACAAAATAAAAAGCCAAAAGAATTAATATTATTGTGAGTGACAGTAATATTATTATAACAACAGTAATATTACCGTCAACCACAGTAATATTATTACGTTACTCCGTGAAAAACTCAAACAAACAAAAAAATCCAAACAAAATAATAATATTGATGTGGTTGACAACAATATTACTATAACAACAGTAATATTACCGTCAACCATAGTAATATTATTGTGTTTACAGTAATATTACAATAATAGACAGTAATATTATTACGTTACTCCGTGAATAACTCAAACAAAATAAAAAACCCAAAAAAATAATAATATTGATGTTGTTGACAATAATATTATTGTGTTTACAGTTATTTTACTGTCAACGACAGTAATATAATTACGTTGACTTGTCAACAAATCAAACAAAATAAAAAAAATAACAAAAAATAAAAAATAATAATATTACGTTAATTTACCGTCAACGGCAGAACAATTACATAAATGTGTTGTCAACGGTAGTACAATTACGTTAGTTAACTATCATTGACTGTATAATTACGTTAATTTACTATCAGTGACAGCACAATTACGGTCAACGCTTAGCGGCGGACGTAAAAAAAAACAAAAAAAAAACACTAAAAAAAGTCAACGCCGGAAACCGGCGAAAAAATCCGGAAGAAAAAAAAGAAAAAAAAAGTCAACACCGGAATCCGGCGGTAAAAATGTTTTTTTTTTTTTGAAAAAATAAAATTTTGAAAAAAAAAAGTTTTGGGTCAAAATTGAATAATTTGTGAAATTTGGGGTCAAATTGAGATTAAATTAAGTTAAGTATGAAATTGGAGCATATTAAAGTAAGCTCCAATTTTGAAAAGTCAACGCCGGAATCCGGCGGCAAAAAAAAATTGATAAAAAAAAGGTTTTTGAAAAAAAATTGTCAAAATTGAATTTTTGTGGTCAAAATTAGATTTTTGTGGACAAAATTGATTAAATTGGGATTACAATTAAGAATTGTGTATAAAGGGTTGAGTGTAATATTGGCATATACATGAATGTTTCCTTTATTTATAATAAATATTAAAGGATGGGCTTATTGGTGAAAGAGATATAATCCCTAAACCTAGAATAATAAAGATGTTTGGTTGGGGACTTATGCACAAAAACCCATTTTTTTTGTTTTAGTTACCTCTTTGGATATATCTCTATTTTACATACACTGATGTAAAACTTTTTTTATTTTAATTTTCAGAAGAGTGAAATAAAATCTTTCTAGCTTACACACACCAATATAGATTTTCTTTTAATTGTTTTGCCCTGCCTAATTTAATTTTTTTTAATGTTATTTTGGTAATTTAAATTTCACATCTAATTATTTTAATACTGTGTAATATATTCTTTTTATAGAATTTAATTATCATATATTTAATTTTCTTCTATTTTGCAATGCTACCCCGTGCATCGGACGAGAAGAATTTCTAGTTTTTTTCAGTTTAGTGAACCCCTCATTTTACATATTCCTACATTACACACTAATGCTTGTTTTATCAATAGAAACAGTCATGGATGTATCATTAATGCCTCCTCAAGCCATCAACATTTGCATGGACGCTCTCGTAGCTGAAGCTATTGCCATCAAAGAAAGCATGCCAATTTCTCAATCATGCAAAGATCCGCGAGGCCATTATTGAATCGAACGCCATCCTTTTCATCAACTCCAACTCCGATATTATTGACTGGAATGTTCAGGCGATCATTGTAGATATTAAAAAAAATTGGGCCTTGTGGCCTAAGTGGCGGTTCAAGTTTATTTATTTCCCGAAATGCAAATTTTGCAACTCACAATCTAGCTTCATGGGCTTTTGATGTAAATTGGGTTGGGCCTATTTCGAGTAGTTTTATTCCTCGTAATTGTTTTTGCAACGAATGACTTTTTATGTTTTACTTTTGTCCTTTTAAATCCATTCCAATGGTAGGTATTAAAATGAGACATCTAAACCATTAATTGATGCTTGAAATAATACTTTGGTACTTCGAAAAAACTTTTATATGCTCCAACCTGTAGGAACCAAATAAATTATTTTATTTTAAAAAATATATTAAACATAAATTAAAAGATATATTTGGTCCCTATTCCATAGGAATTTGTTAGAAAATTTATTATTTTTACGTTGAAATTGCAGTTCCTAATTTCTAGGAATATTTGATACTTGGTTTTTTTGGGTGCATTTTTGCACCTCTAGGAGATAAAGTATCAAAAAAACTACCCCGTTGGTGCTTCCGTTGGAGAAGAAATTTTGAGTCTTGGGAATCAAAATGGAAGTTTTATCATTTAATACTCCATTTGATTCCCCCATTGGAGTTGCTCTTTGTTTTACGCAACTCCAATGGGGAATCAAATGGAGTATTAACTGATAAAACTTCCATTTTGATTCCCGAAACTTTAAATTTCTTCTCCAATGGAAGCACCAAAGGGGTAGTTTTTTACTTTTTTTTATACTTCATCTCCTAGAGGTGCAAAAATGCACCCAAAAAGACCAAGTATCAAATATTCCTAGAAATTAGAAACTGCAATTTCAACGTAAAAAGAATAATGTTTTTAACAAATTCATATGGAATAGGAATAATTTATTTGATTCCTACGGGTTGGAGCATATAAGTTTTTTCGAAGTACCAAAGTATTATTCCAAGTATCAATTAAGGGTTTAGATGTCTCATATTAATACCTAACATTGGAGTTGCTTATTACCCATTAATTAAGGAAAATGGTCAACCTCTATTTACTTTTTTATGTTTTTTCTTCTTCTTTTTTTTTTTTTTCTTTTTGTCGTTTAGTTTACTTTTTTTTCGAGGACAAGTAACCATGTTATTAAGCTATATATCAGCCAAAACAGGCGGAAGATCAAGTCCTTCAAGAATATCAGTACAAGACAATTGAGCTAAACAATTGCATGTTCTCTTGACAAAAGAGAAACAAAAATTGGAAAAGACATTAAATAAATGAACACATTCTTCAATGATTGCACCATACGGTAGCAATTCTCCACATCCTAAACGTAGTGTCCGAATAACTCGATGTTTGAGTCGTTGCCTCCATTCCCATAATGGTTCGACTTCAAATGGCCATCGAAAAGCATACGATATGCGGGTGGGTTTCACCGTATAATTTCCTTTCTTCGAGTGATGCAAAATCTAAGTATCTTTCGTATGTCCAAAAAAAAGATTCAAGTTCCAAGAGTAAGATTCCGGTTCCACCAAAAAGGAAAAGATGGGTTTTGGGGGTTTGTGAAGAAAAATACGAGTGCGGGTTTGCGGATTTGTGAAGATGAAGTTTGTAAGTTGTGAAAGAGAAGATGAGTTTGTCAGTGTGAGCTTCGTGCGGTCTTGCACAAAGATCTTTTGTGTGTGTGTGGTCGTGAATATGTTGCATATTTGTGTTTGCATTGAAGAAAGTGGTATTGCAAATAGCCATCCCCAGAGTAAAAGATTTGCAGTAACCTGCTTTCTTAGAAATCCATCTCAAGATATCATAAAAGCAAATGCATCCATATTTGGTAAAGCTTTCTTATAACTAAGATAATGAGAAGATGAAAATCTTTAACAAGTTCGTAAGGAGATCTATTAGCAACCGAAAATTCGAGCAAAAAGAAAAATCTCTTGGTATATATATATATATCAATGTAAACTATAGAAGCTAAAATACAATATCTACAGAAGCTACAATATTGCACGGGACGACAAGTTACAGAAAACGTAAGATTACCCACAGCTCTCTCACTGCCGACTATCTAATGAAGGCTTAGAGTTTGAGGAGACGGAGCTCAAAGGTATCGGCAGTTTGCTAGCAATGGTGAATACAACTCTCGTTATCACGTCAAATTTCTTCTCGTATTGCTCGTACACGAAGCATGAAGTGAATGAAACGATCAACACTGCATTTGTTTAACCACAATAACACACGATTAAATCAATATAAAAAGCAACATCAAAGCCCGTTTTTTATCAGGAGCAAACAAGATCAAGAATAGTTATAGTATGTAATCCGTACCCAAGCCAATAGCCGTGGTCAAGTAATGCGGAACAACCAACTTACAGAAATACAGACAACCTGACACCTGCATGAGTTAAAAATACAAGTTAGAGCTCTATCCTTAACAATGTACCAAGGTAAACAAAACTATATTCCGTAGCTTTTCTCAAGTTACGCTATACTCCATCGAACGCATGGAAATTCCACAAGGATCGGAATCTAGGGGTGGGTGGGTGGGGTGGTGTGGGGGAGGGAAAATTTACTTTCATACTCACTATTAAAGTTTCACAGCCAACATTCTATATTTCCAAGAAACTATAAAACAAACTTCTGACAATGGAATTTTCTAAACATAGATCAGATATGTGAGGTGCATGCAAGTTTTGCTCAAACAATAAAAAAAGTTAATGTTTGAAAATGAATAATAAAGCCACATTTGAGATTATCTTGTATATGTGTCCATAGTTCAAACTCATGTTATGATGCACAGCGCCACCAAAATACGAAGTCTGTATACTCTTATTTCTTTTGTGAACTACAACAATCTCCTTACAAAATAGCTAAATTTTGAAGACACCCTTCCATAAAGTTAATTCTATTTTTTTCAAAATCTCTTCAAAAATATTTAATTGAAGGGTGAATCACATGAAAAAATAAATTGGAAAACTTTACAACTATCCCTAAGGTCTTGTCTACTTGCCAAAAAAAATTGTAAATTACAATACCTCCTTGACTTCGTTTCTAATTTGCAAATTGCACCTTTTGAGGGGATATTTGTAATAAAAATAAACCTCAAAAGAATATTTTTGTAATAGAGGAAGGGGGTGTCTATAATTTTAAAAGTTAACTAGACTTTCTGTAATTAGGCTAAACTCTAGAATGAGCTTTGTAGTTTCACCGTCCTAAATTTACCCTATTAATGGTTAAGAATGGGTGTCATCCACATCAATCATTTTAAGTGAAAAGTACTTTGAAAACTTAATGCTTCTGGACATCTGAGAGGCAAATTTGAGCACCGAAGTGTAGATCGAAGCACTAGATTGAAACTCTTTCACATTTGGCTAATAAGAACCATTCAAAGTTCTTACTGAATTGCTTACAGGAGTATAGAAGGATCGCCGCTCCAATTCAAAACCGACAGGCAAGCAAGTACAGATAAAAAAATAATCCCCAAAGATAAGGTAGTTGAGCAAATACGATTCAAGCAAGAATCTCAAATTTCAAGAGATGTAATGTACATGACCCCATCTAATATCTGATCCATATATCAGGAATCACTGTACGGCCCCAAATTTTCAATGGAGAGAAACCTCAAATTAGAACAATTTAGCCAATTCGTACCTTTAAGAAGGTAAGCCAATCTTCTCCTTGAGCCAATGATTTGATTAGACAGTCCAGTTTATCGCACATGCATTTAATGGTGAAGAAAGAATTTCGCATTTCACCTTCCGAGATCTCAAAACATGATGATGATAATCTAGGAGTTTTGGACCCATATCTGTAGGAAATATGTGAATGAATCAACCAACATACATTAACAAATTACGATTTAGAAGGAAAATTAAAAAGGAAGAAATATATGTAAGAACTCAATCATAAATATGACTAATTAGGCATTTAGTTATAGTAAAGAACAGTGTTTCACTAATAAGCTTTTAGTTGTCACTAACAAGTTAAAAAGGGATAACACCAATTGTTATACTATGGTGATATTCAGAGTCTAACTTACCCAGCCAATGGAAGAATGTAATGCCCGTAAAGCAACACAACAGTGAGCAGAAGCAGCTTAGAGACCGATGAGACAAAAGTTCTTCCAGAGAGGAAAAACCAGTAATACAGGAGACCAAACAATAAGAAGTAACAAAATGTTTTCTTCTCATCTCTCCACAGCAAAACATCCGCAACTGCAAAGAAATCGTAGAATCAATAGGGTTAAAAAAACGACTAAATCTCTTACGTCTGTGGAAAGATATATATATATATATATATATATATATATATATATATATATATATATATATATAGAGAGAGAGAGAGAGAGAGAGAGAGAGAGAGAGAGAGAGAGTATTCCAATATAGTGCCTCAAAACTGAAAATATAACTAACCTTCTCCACTGCCTAACAGCTTCTCCACTACTGATGGCTCATTGGAGTCCACATATCTCATGAAAGGCGAGTCTATTGCCAAATCAGAGAAGGAATCAACAGTTAGTTTCACCGCCTCCTACAAAAATTAAACAGCCTCCACTTTAAGAAATTTATCTAGTATGTAAATATACTCAGACATGGGCTTTGAAGTTCCCAAGTCAATAAAACATGTAATAAATAAACCAAAAAACTCGTAAAGAACTGTCTTCACTCTACAAACCACATGTCAGAAACAATGAAAAAATATATTGACAAAGCTATACTTTCATGAAGGTGACTAGCATTCGAATTGTAGAATTGGGAAATCCAGTTTTTACAATAAAAGAAAAACAATGACCTGATCAGCAGAATCTGTTGAATTAAGCAAGTTGTAGAACAAATAAACTCTGCATCTTATATTGAGCCCTAAAGAACTATAGCTACTCCAATGTAAGTATTCTCCGATGACTAAACCGTGCATGTAACTAGAGATGGCATTTGTCTTGCGCACACTTCTTTTTTGCTAAACTCAATTATAATCGAGGAACTCAAACAAATAAAAATGACAACGGAGCCTTGCCCACAAAGTCATAATAGTCATTTGGTAACTTCTAAAAACAGGTTTGCCAACTGAGCAATTCATCTCTGAGTAGTCTTTGGATACACGTTGCTGATTGACTTAGATTGATATTACTATTTAAAGAACGGAATTAAACTATTGGAGTTTGGCATCTAAAAAGGACAAAGCCAAGCTGAACAATTTTAACCGTCACGACATTCAACATAGTTTAAAGCTCAAACCACAACTGAGCTAAGATAGCTCTTGACGTAAGATTAAGTAGATATCGAAAACAGAGCACGAAAAGACAATTTTTCTGTATTATAAATAAATAACAAGAAAAAAGTTTATAGAGAACATCGAGGATGGAAAAATTACCTCCATGGAAACAACTGGTGAGTATTGAATATGCTTTTGAGCTGACGAACAACTAAATGTCCGGGTACGTACAGCTAAAGTCGTAATATTGCATATAGAAACACATGGATCAAGCTTTCTGGAGTCTGACTTTGCTTGTAGCAATTTCATAAGTAAAAGAGCACGGTGGACCACCCAAGCAGGAAGACTTATGACAGGCCTACAATCAGATATTAACAACATGAAAGTCAGCAAACAAAAAAAAAATCAGCTCAACAGCAGGCTAAAAAGGCCGGCTACTTATTGAGAATCAAAATTGCAAGCATATAATAAACAAAAATTATCACAGCACGATGGAAGCTGTCCACAAATATCACTAAAAGCAACGGCTACACTCCAACTTCCTTACTGTGAAAAAGGGGGACGAGAATGTGGAAAAAAGATAAGCTGCATAATTTATAGGGATTGAAGCTATAACAGAAAGGAAGTAAAGAATGTGTAATTATAGCAAAAAAGTCAAAATTATTTAAAAAGTTTGTAAAACTATCCTAAGTTATGAATCCAATATGAATTCTTTCTCACCCTCTCAAAACAGAATAACTTTCCAAAAAGAGTTTAACATAGAAAACATGCTCCTGAAATATCATCGTGGGTATATGCAAACAAAAAGAAAACACCTCCTGACCCTTACATGCAAGGTAGGCTTTTTGTCTTGCACGTGTAAATTTTCTGAATAATTATCAGAAGGTTCAGAAACACTCCGTCTTGGGATTTCAGACACTTGGACTGTAACACTCAACGCCTTGTTTATATATATTGAAAGGAATAGTAAAATAGTACGTTGATGCAATTGCAGTAAGATATTAATGGTAGGGAGAAAACAATAATGACAGTATTAAGTATTTACTATTTAACACCAAGCCCTGCAGCTGTAATCTGTTCATAAGAGTATAATCAAAGCTAAGAACATCTAGGCTACTACTATTTAAAGGGACAGGACCAAAAATACAGTTGAGATCTTGGTGACCGTGAAGGGAGGAACAAACGAGATAACCAGCTTTCTGCCTATGGTATAAACTTAATGTATCCCAGACTTGATTTTTCCTGTATAGGCTGTTTTTTTGTGATATCACCCAATTCACCATGTATAATAGACGGTGGGATTACTACAAATTACAAAGGGATTTGAAACCGAACTTTTGAGATTTTATGTATGAATCGTGACAAAATCATAAATGCAAGTATAAATAAACCATGAAGATAAACACGCAAAACACATGCATGCAAGAACTATTTGCTTCTAATGAGCAACCAATATAAGATTTTGATACCTCTGGTAGCCTAACCCCTCGAGTAAAAGAGTTGTGAATTCCCAAAACTTCATTGGCTCCAGGTTAGTTATAAAAAATACCTACAGAAAATTCAGTACATTATACTCTTTCACAATTGAAAGTAATGGACAGCACAACAAGCAGCTCACATTTTTTAGAGTACCTTTCCTGATGCAGTAACCATCTGAGATGTTAGAGATTCTTCAGCACAGATATGGGCATGGGCAACATTTTCCACATAGGTGAAATCTGACAGGTTGTTTCCACTTCCTATAATAAACTGAAATGAGAAAGCCTATTACTAATTCAAAACGAATACACAACTAACTTTATTAGTAATGTAAGATGCAAGAAACGAACGAATTACAGATCAAGACAATAGCATTCAGAGTTTATAATTACAGATCAAGGCAATTATAATATAATATTAGTAAAAAAAAAAAAAAAAAAAGCGGGTATTTCACAAATCACATGTGAGAAACAAAATAGCACAGGTAGTCTATCACCAGAAGTAGCATAAGAAAGCCAACTAAAAGAACAATCAAACAACATTTAGAAACAAAACAACAGATCTTATCAGAAGTAATTATGAGTTCTAAATTAGTTCACAACCTTAGCCCAGGCGGATTTGGCCATATTCACTAGCAAGGGTAAGAGTTGTCCATCTCCAGGTCCAAATACATTGCAGGGACGAAGTGCACATGTTAAAAGGCCATCACTATCATTTGCAGATAAGATCAGTGCCTCTGCTTGGGTCCTAAGGTCAGTGACCATGTCCCAGAACTGTAGAATAGCAGCATGCACAACAAGAGAGAACAAGATAGATAAGAGTGAGATTTAGAAATCATTAGCAAATAGAGAGAGATAAACTAAACTTGGACTGCTGGACACATACTTGGCCAGAATACGGCAAGGATTCATCTCCACCGCGTATATCATGGGCATCATCAAAAACGACATCAGCAGAACTGTTGTATATGAGCCTTTTAACTTTACATTCTCGACAAGCACTTACTACATTTTTTGCACCTGCAGTAAAGACATTATTACTGGATGAAATGGAATATAGCTTACTATATCGTTTTATTACCTTGCATAGCAATGAAAATTACCTTGAACAATGATTTTGTAGCAAAGTTGAAAATCTGTGGGGACGGGATCCATATAATCCATATAAAATACAACTGAAACACCTTCAAAAGCTGAAGAGAAAGAAAATAGTGTTATTCGGAAAATTTCTTGTGAGCATAACTTTTTAAAGTGAAAATCAACTCTTAGCAACAGATATATTTTCAAAGAGTCAAATCTAGTACGACCAAATAGAACTGAAGACTCTGTAAAAACATCATCGAAGGCACTATCAAATCAGAAACACATCGTAGCGAGTTTTCTGAACTCTTTGTAGGTAGACGGATATAAGTAATAGCTTTCATTAAGATGTAAGTAATCATTATAAACATACTCCATCTTGACAAAAGATTCTTGTAACTAGATTATCCTTTAGATATTGCTAAGAGCTGTCCTGATAATTACAATGATTTTCCATTGTTTGGTTAGAAGTCTACAAATTAAGAACATTCAAGTTGGGTTTTTTACATTACATTACAAAGTTGAAACCAGCTTAAGCATCGTATTTATAATTGCATGACTTGGTCCACAACAAGAATTATGCATGACAATCACCCAAAGACTGATATAGATACACATATACCTCATGAATTTCATTCAAGATAAAAAGTCAACTCGTAAAAAAAAATTGCTGTTACAGCACTGTTGTAATCAACTAGTTGCTGATAGTTGTATTGGATTCGTAATTGAACTATGATTCACTCCAATAGAAATAAAAAATAAAAAATTATCATACTCATAATTTGAGTTTTCCAACCCTAAATATTTGCGCCGCACAGAATCGCAGAGGCGAATTAATTAATCGTAACATTTTCACAGAAGAAGAAGAAAAGAAAGAATAAAACGCCTAAAATTAGTAAAAATACCTCTGATGATTTGGGATTTATGACGCACATCAACCTGGAAATAAGAGGCGCGGCCGGAGGCGAGCGCGTCGGCGAGAATCGACTCGGAGGGTTTGAGTTCGGGAGGCTTAACGGCATCGGCAACTCGGACGATCCAATTGCCGAGTCTGAGCAGCCTCTCGACCAAGGCGCGGCCTACAAATCCCCTGCCACCAAAAACAGCGCAGGTTTTCAACTGTTGGTCGTCCGATTCACCATTGCCACCATTTTCGTTCGCCATTTTCGAGAAATCGCGCTCAGATGAATCAGAGAGAGAGAGAGAATTAAATTCGAAATAGAGAGAGAGAAAATGGTGGCGAAGAAAATTAAGAAAGATGCCCAATGGCAATATTGGGGTAGGGGGGACAGATCCTGTGTTGCAGGGTCCACCAGAATCAGGCGTCGGTTGACTGCTTTATCACCAGCTTTGACCTCTATTTTATTCGCATTTTTCTATTATATAATAATAATAGTGAATTACACTTACACCCCTTAGGTTTGCTAAAATAACTTTAAGGTCTCTGTAGTATCGGTAATTACAGTCACCCTAAAATATTATTAGCAACTCTACCGTAATAATGCATTGGATAAGTGATTTCTTTAGAGTTCTTACGAACTATTAGTTTCAGACAGTGGCTGCGACAATATAGAGGTAGGGGGTGACATATATCCGCCAATATTTCTTAAATCCTTATTATTTTATATGAGATTTATGAATTTTCGTTTATGATAGCATTGACGGGCTCGCGGAAAACAAATATAGTGCATATCGGTCTTCCAGGACATGAAATCTTGGCTCTGGTAATTGTGTTAGAGGTGTGATTGTAATTACCAATACTGCAGGGACATTAACGTTATTTTAGCATACCTTAAGGGTGTAAGTGTAATTTAACCTAATAATAAAATACTAATAAAGTATATATCAGGCATACCAACTATTACCACATTTTTCACGATAAAAGACAAATAAATTATATCAAAGATACCAACTACATCTGTAAATCATACGGAACTACATCCATAAATCGGATGGATTTAATCAAAATTAACACTTCTGAAGAAATTCTATTTTTTCATTTTTTTGTTTCAAAAGAATAATAAAAATTTAATTGCGTTCCAATAGAATCGAAAAAAATCTTAATATAAAAAATCGGAGCGAAAACATTGTTTCAGAACAGAAAAATTTTGGTTGGAATTAATGGAATTCAAAAGTTTTCATTTTTATTCACCTATAGATTTTTGGGTCGTTATTTCGAATACATGTTTGTGTTTTTTGTTAAACGAATTGGGAATAATACGGTTAGTTAGATGTTACACCTGGTTATTTACATCAGGTGGATTTCAACCGTAATTCTGCTGATTAAACTTTAAAGAACTATCTACGTACTGAACATACATACACATGAATCTGCACAACACACACATGACATGTGTATGCAGTGTAAATAACTAAATGTAGCATCTAATTACCCGAATAGTATTGTCAACTCTATCGCTCAACTTGATGTTGAAGACTCTAACAAAGTTATTTCTCTTTCGTTTAATTTGGCGAATCATGCCTAAATAAAATTCCATTTTCAAAGAAAAAAACAAATTGAAAATTATAATTATATATAGTTTCATTTTTTATCCAAGAAAAATCGAAATTCAGAACTCTTTTATAATTTTATATTACGTTATTATAATTTTATATTACCGAAATTCCGGTACGGTTCTACTGAATAAACACACATGTGCATGATACTCTAGTTTGGTGATGCTATGCATCAATAGAATTGCTTTAGAAGTTACTCAATATATTTCTTTTTTTCTTTTTTCTTTTTTTTTTTTTGCTTTTCAGAAGGTTCCTTTGCTCTAAAGATAGACCACTTTGCTTTGATCAGTAGTAAAAATATGATAGCATCCCTATTTCATAACTGAAAGTTGTTAAGATAAAAAGAAAAAGAAATCGAATTGAACATATGGAACAACTTTTGAAGCTTTTCTTTTTTATTTATGCATCTAATATCTCTTGGAATTTTGCTAACAAGATAAAAAGAAGATATTTTATTATGCCTTTTCTATGTTATACTTACTCTTTTGCTCCTTGGATCTTGTAAAAAATATATTTAATAAGGCATTTGTTTTGAGTTCATTGATATAAATCATTTTATAATCTATATATATAATATATACCAAGGTTGTAAAAGGTGGTAATCGGGTCCGAGTCGGTTAGGCACCGACTCACGATTAATCGGTGCGGCGGTGATTAATCGGTGATAAATCGGAAATAAATCGGTTTTTAAAATTTAATATAATATATTTCTAAATAGTATTTATAAATACTCCAAACATATATAAAAATATATTTAAACATAATTATATCTCCATCATGTATATATCCTAATAACATAATAAAAGTTTAATAATTATAAGATGATAATACATAAATATCCTTATAAAATATTAATAAAAAAACAAAATTTTTGAATTAACATTTATTCGTGAACATTCCTGGCATACATCATTAGTTCTTTAACAATAACAATTAACATAAACAAAATAAGGCATAAACTCATATTTTCTTTTATTAAAATCCAACTTTTATTTTGAATTATAAAAAAGAAAAAAGAAAAAAACGATTTTTAACCGATTTTTTACACCAAATTTGACCCGCTTAAAGGTTTGACCGCCTCAGACCGCCTCAAGCCGCCTAAAACCGCCTCACAGGCAAAAAACCGATTTTTCAAACCTTTACAATAAAATCGTAAAGCTTTTGGACCGCCTTCGCCTCGGAGACCGATTAATCGGCCTCCTCGGCCGATTTTTAGAACACTGATATATACAAGATAAAGTATACCCTCCTATACTTGACATTTGTCAGTTTCATTCTGTGACATATCGCCAATTTCATCAAGGCCGTTTAATTGGTGGAAATAAATTATTAAAATAGATTCGATATGCTGCCGTCATTTCTTTTGTCGTTTTTGTCCTTTTAAAAACTAGGGTGACCTGGAGCCTCACGGTGACCGGGTAGAACGGCATCATGACGCGATAGAACGCCACCTTTAACACCACCGCATAGAGAAAGAGAGAGAGAGAGAGAGAAAAAAATGAAGAAGACAGGAAAAGGAGAGAGACGGTAGAGAAGAAAATAAAAGAAACAAAAAGAGAAGAGAAGAACCGATGAGATGTAGAAAAAATGAGCCAATTATAAATTATTAAGAGTAGTATTGGTTTACCTCTATTAATTAATCAATCTAACAACTAAAGGGGTTCTCAAATAAATAAATAAAAAAAAAAAAAAAAAATCCCCTCTTACATGAATTTGTCAAGTGAGAAGGTCTTGCTAATTTTCCCAAATTATAAATGTAACAAAATATTATACATTTACGATATAAGATTATTTCGATGAAAAATCCTAAAATAAATAAAAAAAAGGAAATACATAGAAAAATTAGTACAACATGCGCAACGCACGTGCACCCACTCTAGTACATAGGAAAAGAATAATTGGAAAATATATGCTTTCCCTTCCCCCTAATTTCAGTACAATAATTTTTTTTTTTTGAGACGGATAGGGTTGACGATAGAGGCAGTAAACGAGCTGAGCAGACTCGTGAGCTCGATAAGTCGGCTCGAAAAAAGCTCGAACTCAAGCATCTTTTAGTTGTTTGTGAGCTTAAAATCCTCGACACCGTAAATTAAAATAAAAGGAAAAAGAGAGTGCAACTTTCAACATTATATATATATATATATATATATATATATATATATATATATATATATATATATATATATAGATATAAATCACCCAACACATAATCAAACAATGGCAAGTCAATGGATGTACATATTACACTACTAGTATTTCATTTTATAGATGAAATTCACTTCTATACAATGCCAATGTAAAATGTACTCGGATATTCATCTTCACTTCACAGATCGTGTATGGTTGATTTCTACACGATTCTTTTTGTATTACGGCAGGTAAAAGAATGCAAAACAAGACAAGTTTTACTGAACCTAAAAATTGTCCTTGGCTTGACGAATGGCACCTAGTGCCTCTGCATCATCTGCCGACTCTGGTATTTTCAGTGACCTTCGAATTTCCGTACTTGAAGTTCGTAGAAACGGATTACACAACTTCTCCTTTCCTAATGAGCATGGGATCTAATGCACATAAATAATAGTCAGACAGAAAATCGTGTCAGAAAAAAACATTTTCTTTAGTACCGGAAGAAAATAGCCACAAAGGTAAAGAAACACAACTACTACAACTTGATATATATACTATTAATCATGACGAAGCAACTTCTGTATCTTGACTCCTTCCAAAAAATTACGCACACGACAGGTTTACGAAAATTCTGAATAAATACTACATTACAAATATATATATAGTTACACCTCTATAAATTAATACAGTCGGGATTAAAGAAATTCTATTAATTTAGCGAAATACTAAATTATCGAGTTAATAATTCAATACGTTCTCATGGAGTCGGGACCGGGAGAAATTATTATTTAAGCAAATTTGTTAATTTATTGAGGTTCAGCTGTATATATATATATATATATATATATATATATATATATATATATATATATAGCAGAGCTTCGAAATATTTCAAGATTTTACTTAATGTACAAAATGGACTGGCTATAGAAAATATACCGTAGGTAGGCCCTTGTTGCGGAGGTGAACTATGTCGGTGGCATAAGACTGCAATTCTTGATTTCCAGGTTCAATAGATAGTGCGAACTTGGAATTACTCTGTTCCAACATGCCACGTGTACAGCCACCATAGTGTTATTAGCTTGAGAGAATAAATGCAAATTGTGGAATATGTGTGTGTGTGTGTGTGTGGAAGGAAAGTACAAAAAAAAGAATGATAAAGACAAACTACTTACAAAGGTGTATTCATGACCACAATATACATTGGTATCGTCTGGCAATGACGTAATTTTCCTCAGGGAAGAAAGCATCTGTTGCAAAAATAATGCACAATCATAATTTAGATCAAATCCCAACTCCGATTTTCCCAATTCAAAAGAAAAGTGAAAAGCAGGCAGGAAAATGTGAATAGTAAAATAACATATGCCTCGGACAAACTCCTCTCAGTTTGTCGGATAAACACACTCTCAATGTACGAAATACAGTATTATTGTTATTTTAAATTCCAAAATAAAATTCTTTTTTTCACACTTTCACATATTGCCAGAAAGTCTACTGATATATGATAAAATAACCAGAATTAATGACAATGTTATGATAATTTGAGATGATCAACCAGATTTAACAGAGAAAATAAGATCATTGGAATCAATTAAAACCAGCATCTCTCCAAGATATTTTTGACAACGTATATTTTACAATGAAAGTCATAATTCAATTACCTGCTGTGGAGTTCCTTCGAAAAGTTTACCACATGACAAACTGAATAAAGTGTCCCCTGTGAAAACCGACTTTGATCCAGGAAAGTAGAAACTAATATGTCCTGAATGCAAAGAACAATAATATGTAAGGTAAAATATTAATATTTTGCCTGCTTCTACCTGACGAACATGAAAATGGAAGGAAATATTATGGGAGGATAGCAGTTTACAGAATCCCTACTGTAATAAAATGGCATGAATTTGAAGTACAATACTCATTATGAACAAGAGTTTTAAATGATTTTAATCCAAGAGATATAGCTTACTAATAAAATTACGGCAACTATGCAGTTTAGACTAGAACAACAACATCTATTTGCCACCGACTCCGACAATAGAGCTAGTAAAATGGAACACATAAATTACTGCTCATCTAACAGTTTTTTTTTTTTTTTTTTTACCAAAGGGGTATTAGTAACTGAAGCATAAAAGTACAACCTCGTGTATGACCAGGAGTCGACATAACAAGCACTTGATGACTTGCAAACATCCATTTGTCTCCGTCGTTCAGAACTATGTCAATACCAGGAATTCTCTCCTTGTCTAAACCAGAACCAATTACCTACAAGAAGAATATACGTAAAAGTTACTTCTTCGATATATTTTAATATAGCAAACTGAATGACTTTCATCCAGGAAAACAAAAAAACATATGAAGACGTATAGTCACTCTCGTATATAAAAGTTATAACTAGTGTCAAATCCTAAGGTAGCACACATTCCATTCCAGTCATAAGCATTTGTAGAGTAAATCCAAAAAGCGGGGCAAATACCAATTCAGTATCAACATCTTTATATCAAGTATATCTCAAATAGTGAGCATCATCATTTACCGTTGAAAATTAATAATAAAGCAACTGCAACTGAATCAATCATCAACATAGTCATCCAATGTAGTAATCAGTAAGAAGTTTCAGAAATAACTTCTAAACATCTGTTCGAAAATTCTCTCTATATGTCGAGCATACATAAATGTGCATAACTAGGCTACAACTTCATTGATTTCAGAGTCACCGTCATACGGTTTTATGCGTATATGCAATACGAATACATGCATGCTTCTATTTTTCGATGCACTTTGCTTAGTGGTGAGATGCTACAAAGGGAAGTGTATCTTACCTTTGCACCATACCTTTCTTTCAAGTCAATATTGCCACCAGTGTGATCGTAATGGTGATGAGTGTTCAATATATAATTTAAATTCCAATTTTTCTTGTTCAATGCTTCTATAATAGGTACAGATTCCGAAGGATCAACAACTCCAACTGTTCCAGTATCCACATCATGTAGCAGGTATGCATAGTTATCTCGTAGGCATGGGACCTACAACAAAAAATAAAATAAATAAAAAATATGCAAGTTTATCCAACTAGGTAGACACGTGTATAGCTAGTAAACAAGATATCCTCTAAGCACTGTAAAACAAACTACAGGTTTGAGTCTCACTTTCGGAGAATGAAAATCTCAAACTCCAAAAACAAATCGACTTTATTTAGCAGAAAAGTCAGGTCACTGTTACAAGTTTATAAGTAATTACTGAATATTATACAAGTTTACTGCAAAAGACAGTATCCTACCAAACTAAAGTCGTAAAATAAAAAGGGTTATTTATGTTTATTGTAACTAAAATATATAGGCAAGAAGTGCAACTGTATCATGTGGCTCAGAAACTAAAAAACTGGAAATAGAACGTTTTCTACAGGCAAACTGTAAAAAAGACAAACAACTGAATCTCAGACCAGTGGTCCTGTATATAGTTCTATACACAGAGCAGAACTTAACAAGCTAAGTAGATAGACAATCCAGTGCAACCAAGCTGCTAGTCATAATATATATGTGATCGACATAAAGGAATTCTTTTCAAAACTCATGGTTTGTTACCATGTGCTTTATGTTCAAAATCACATGTTTCACGAACTCAATAGGCTCAAAACTCAGCTTATTCTAAAACCAGATTGCGAATAAATAACGGATTCCTATGCAGAATAGTTTAACAGAATAGTTAAAACCATAGCTCACCAGTTCAATTTGTAGACTTGATGACATATTGGTTATGCTGCAAAATTGAGAAACTCCTCCGATTCTTCGGCTGACACTACGCAAGGTTTTGAATGGCAATGAAAAGAGCCGCATAAATCCATACAAGAGATTCTTTCTTAGACAAAGTTGCCCCATTCCTGGCCATACACATAACTCTGACCCCTTCTGCAATTCAAATACAGAAAAGAAATATTATAGGCGAATCAAAACAAACCACCACCAACTTATCGATTATTTAAGGAAGCAATCTCCGAACCAAAATGAAAGTACTAACACCAAACCACAAGGAGATTTTCTTAAATAAACAAAGGTTATTTACATGGTAACAACCAAACAAGCACAAAATCGAGAAGCAATTCGTCAAGAAAATCGAAAGGGCACCACAGCCTGCGAACAGAATATGCAAACATGCTTGCATCAGAGTGGATTTTTTGTTTCAATTAAAGAGAAGAAGCCAAATAACTCAACACCAAATCCAAAAAGGTACCCTAAATAGCCAAAAAGGATTTCGAAATCAAAATCAAAATCCCTGATCAAATTCAAATTTGTTTGTCCACTACAAACCCTCCTCCGCATAAACACAAACTACGCAAACAAAATTACACCTCAGTAATTATAAATGAAAGAAAAAAAACACCAAGTAAATAAATTACATCACAGTAGTTCTTCCAATTAAAAATAAAATAAAATAAAAATAACAAATAATTGAACAGAAATGGAAATTAAAGGCCGAAAAAAAGATCGGAACTGAAATACTCAATTTAGTGCTAATCAGATTACAAACATATGAAAGAAAAACACAAACCCTAAAAACCCTAAAAAAAAAACTGATTACGCTCAGAATAAATATGAATTAGTATAATTAAATTAGATAGAAGAAGGAGGAGGAAGAGGAAGAAACTCACCCTGGAGCGAGGGAAGGAAGCCATGGCCTTGGGTGCTGCTGCTCTACAGAGAATCATCTGCATCTTTACTTCATTGGATATTCCCCCCTTTTTATATTTCCCCCTTTTTTTCCCAGTGCGCGGATTTTCACACACCACCTACAATTAATTATTATACTTTGAATTAATTTTTAATATATTTGTGGAGAGAGAAAGTAGAGAGAGAGAGAGAGGTGATAATGATTAATGCAAATGACTGAGGATGGAAGAGTGGGGTTCTTTTCTTTATTAATTTTGATTTTTGACAGCTGTTAGAGAGAGTGCACAACCCACACCTACTATTTATACTTTTATTTATTGCACGCTTTTCTATGTTTTTTTTTTATATTTTTTTTAATTAATTAATTTATGTCATACATTTATTGAGAATTTTTTATGTGTTCCCATATTCATTTTACAGTTTAAATGCATGGGATAGTATTTCAAAAGTGAAAATTTGATTAGTTTAATATATTTAATAAAATTTATTAGGAATATTAATAACAATATTAATATTTATACAAATTTAATAATACATATATAAACTTAATTGCACCAACTTACCATTCTAGAACCAGTTGAGCTATACTCAAGCGGACAATATATAAACTTAATTGTCATAATATAAAATTGATCATTAAATAAATGATACAATGAAGAATTAGATAAAATAGAATGGAAAATAGAAGATAAAATAATAGTAACAATTAAAAAAGTATAATTTTGTGGATCATGACTGTACTAGTCGAGATTTAGTTTAAAGCAATTTGAAAAAGAAAAATAACTGCAAAATAGGAGATATATAAAATATTTTTTTTTTACAAATATGTCATTTGGCTTTTTTTAAGTTGCTTTAGAGTTTCTTTGTTTTATATTTAAGATTAAAAAAAAAGTAAATAGTATTAAGGTTTTCATTAATCCTCTTAAATTTTTGACCCCCAAACTGAAAAAATCCGGTTCCACCTCTACTTATGTTTATTATATATTTTTGGATAAAATACAACCACCCAAATGGTAAGGTGAAATTACGAAAAACCTCCTCCTGTTTGGGTAATTACAACCACTTCTCAATCATAAATCTTCTTACACGTCCACCCTCGCGGTTTCAAATTTAGTGGAATCTTGTAGATTATATGGAATATTATCACGTTTGTACCCGTTTTATCCCATTCGAACTCTACATTTTGAAGCAAGATGATTATAACATGTGTTTTTTGGCTTGTATATATCATATTGTAGTGCATCAGAAACTGTAGTTTTACACAAAACGAGTGCAAACTAGAGCACTATAAGGGTGGATGTGTAAGAAAAAATCATGGTTGAGGGGCAGATATAATTATCCAAATAAAATGATGTTTTTTTATAAATTCACCATATCTCAGGGGTTGGTTGGTTTTAAGATATTTACTGTCAAATTTATACTTGATCCAATTCGAATTTTGAAAATTGGCAATGATTCAAATTGGAATTTGGATGAAAACATTATGATGAAAATGGATTTGAGTTGAAGTTGCACCGATGAATACAAAGAATGAAAGAAGCTTTCAATTGGACATTAAAATAATTATTTGAAAGTTTTCGGATGCACTTTTATTTTGTTTTATATTCAAAGGATTAATAATTATTTTAGTTTGATTATTAAAAAAAACAAAAAAGAAAGAAGGGGTATACTACTATTGTGGTTGGTTCATAAGGTTAAAAATGTAATTTATGTACTCTTATTTGTCCAAATGTTTGAGCTCTTCTTAGAACTTATAACCCATGATCATTAAACTTTGAGCTCTCCCCTTGATTTCATTTTTTTTGTTGTGGCTGATGCAATTTGCAATTTTCAGAAATAGATCTAGTGCTAAAACACAATGTTAAAATATAACAATAAAATCACTAGATCAAGTTTGTCACACATAGTTAGTCTAATGTGGATTACGTCTTTCGTATGGTTTGCAAGCAATTACTCCATCTGTTCCTAAATAATTGTCACTTTTCAATTTTCACAAAGATTAAGAAACTCAATAAATATATCTTGATTTTAGAAAAATCATATAAAAATGACTAATACAACCTTTAATATTTAATGATTTATAAGAGAAAATTAATGAATAGAGTTTCATTAATAAGGTTAAAACGGAAAAAATGCATTTAATGCAGTATTGAAAATCTAAAGTGACAGATAATATGGAACAAAAATATTTTTAAAAAGAGACAGTTATTGTGGAACAGAGGAAGTATATAAGAACGTAGGTTTACCCAATACATTTATATGGTTGGCTGCGGGTTCCTTCATTATAAAAAGAAATTTATAAAAAAATAGCAATGAAATCATGTCTAAAATGTAGGAAAAAAGAAGAACAATTTGAAATAAAGTAATTTATAATCGTATATTAGAGGATACATTTTTTAAATTTTACCGTAACAGTCAAATCATTCAATCATGTCAGGGTATGAGAATCTTGGATGGATTCGAAATTCTCGGAAAAACATTGTGCGTTTACCAAACAAAATACGAAATAATACCGAGACAAGAAAAGGGAACTAAAAGCTTTCCAAACGTAGACTCGATCGAGCTTCTTTGCAGTAAGTATGAAAATACATACATACCATTAGACTAAGTTAAGTTCTTGAAATAATTAGTGCATTAGAGAATACGGAACTACTTTTAACTTTCAACTCGACTGTCCTTACCAAAAAAAAAAAAGTTAAACCATACCAGTAAAAAACGAGGCTGCCCGTAATACGATCCGGTCCATCTTTCTACTTCTTCACCAAAACATAAATAACAACACGCGAACTGCAATAGTCTGGATGCCACTGCTTTTGATCAATTCGGCCAACAATGAACTCTTTTGTTGCAGCTTCGAGAAAGTATTCGAGGATAGCATCTGTCACATCAATAATTTCATTACAAAATTTTAAGAGCAATTGCAAATCATTAAAAAAATAAAAAAAAATAATAATTTAATACCATTACGAAGTTCTCCAGCCAAGATTACAGTAGTTTGTTTCCCGCAGAGATCTACAAGTGTTTCGATCAAATCCGTTACCGCTCCTTCACTATATACTACGTCCGAGCCAACCACTGAAATATAATTTTTTTTCTTTTCCAAATCAGCGTAAATCTCAAGATAATTCAGTATTATTTTATTTTAGGCCACGTTTAGTTGGGTAGATTAGCCATAATTAACTAAACAATTGGACTTTATTTGATGTTTGGCGTCCCAATAACTTCCCGAGTCGACCCGTAAATATTATGTTATCATGCCTTATCTTACTTTCTAGACATTTTATTGGATCATCGAAGGTCCAATAATCTTGGCAACCAAACGAGGCCTTAGGAAAGAGCTTATTCAGTCTTACCAAAATCGGGTAAAGGGTCGGTGAAATCTGTGTGTAGACCATCTCCCCATGTTAGTTCACTCACGGTTGCAGATCCACGCACATGTCCATATAGATTGCTTTCGACGTTCTTTTTTAATAGCTTTAATCTATCAGGCAGGTCGGTCAGAATTACTTGAGCTCCCAATAAAGCCGCAATGCAGCTGAAATACACATACGTAAGGGACTAAATTCAATTATAACCGTAACAGGCTATTTAAAAATCGAGAGATTAAAACTACACAGCGCCATTTTCGAATTTGCTTTTACGGAACTGTTTATTTTAACCTATAGCCTCGAAAGCATTTTTAGAGCAGCTTCTTGCTGTCGGTATTTCTGTAAATAGATGAAAGATTTATTCAAATCCAAATATGTGTACTTCTTCACAAAATTAAGCTGAAAATTAACTTGTTCGTAAGCAAACACACACAACTTGCAAAATCGGCAGTTTAAAAGTCAAATTTTCAGCACATTTGCAAATACTCTCGACTTCTAAAGATGAGCGTTTATCCCAGACGCACAATACCAACTTCTTAAAGAGCCAAATGGAATGAATTTAAGAAATTCTAAAAAAAATTCATAAATATATATTTGGAATGGTTAATGAAGTGTTACCCGACTAATCCGCAGCCAGATCCCAGCTCGACAACTTTCTTCCCTTGGAGGAGAATCTTTCCAGATTCCACAGAATATTCCAGACACTTGCCTAGAACAATCCCGCTGTCCCACATAACGGACCCTGTTACTCCAGGAGTGGCCTGCATTTGAGAAGAAAGAGAAACCATCTTTAAATTTATTTAATAATTTATCAACGGAGTGACGAATCCAGATAAATTACAAATTAACTTGTCCAGTACTTAATTGAAATTATTACAACATGAATTAAAATTTGGTAGACTCTAGCTTTTTGTCGACTCGTAGTGCCTTGTGATGTAAAATGTTATTTCTACCGCGTATCATTCGTTTGTTTATGATAACCCTGTTCCAACTATCTGCATGAGAAACCCCTTAACCCCAATGTCACAATAACAAGTTGTATGAGAATCTACATTTAGGCCTGTTTGGTTGCCAAGATAAGATTAAATAATCTAATGCAAAAAAGCTCCTTAAAAGGCAAGATAAGCCATGATAACATAATATTTGCGGGTCGACCCGACAAGTTATTGGGGATACCAAAACATCAAACAAAGTCCAATTATTTAGTTAATAATGGCTAATCTCCCAAACCAAACAAGGCGTTAAAGCTAAAAATTGCAAGGAACAAACTAAATTAATGGAAACCCACTACGCACTATATGATAAGTAGAAAAAACTAATTTACGAGAAGTAAGTTGGAATCAGAAAAAGACAATTTACGTAGAAATCTAACCATTCATACCACAGTATAAGCCAAAATCCACAAGGCAAAGTTCCGATTCATTATACTACATTCAAGAAACTGTATATATATATACAGATGCATGATACGCCGACACAGTAAACAATTATATATTACAATAATATTTAAACTGATTTCGAAAAAGAGTGCAATTGGTGTTCAATTTGAAAATTCAAAAAGAAACTAGGGCTATTACACAATACTCCGACTTCTACGCGGTTCCATAGTTGGCTTGCATTTATAACGCAAGAACTCCATTTCGATTATTTTGTACAACAGTTTGAGGTTTTGATGATAATTAACGCATGAATAATTGGGCTATTTGAAATTTGAGATAAAGATATGAATACATTCCAAACATCGAAACAACCTCGATTCGACCCGACCCTCCGATGATCTCTACTAAGGCCCTGTTTGGTTGGCAAGATAAGATTAGCCAAGATAAGATTAAATAATCTAATGAGACCCAATTATTTTATTGGAGCTTGAAACGTCCAATAAAAAAAAATCATTAGAAGGCAAGATAAGCCATGATTATATAATTTTGGCGGGTCGACCCGGCAATTTATTGAGGATACGAAACGTCAAATTAAGTCCAACTATTTAGTTAATCATGGCTTATCATGCCAACCAAACGGGGCCTAAGAGTATGATTAAATATGGTTTACGTTATGAGTAACATTCATTGACAACAGCTTGTTTTCGATGAATTCGTTATACACGATGAAATCCAAATCCATGACTACCAATTTGAACTACTTTTTGAGTTAGGATTTGAAATTCAAATTCAAATTCAAATTCAAATTCAAATTCAAATTCAAATTCTTCAATCGAAATGCAGATTAAGAGTTGCATAACTAGAACCCTAAAATCACGAATGGACTAAAACAAAAACTCAATCAGCAACCATTACAGCATAAAACCAAACATCTCAACATTAAAACACACACACACACACACACACAAAATTAAGTGGACGAACCAGAGAAGAAGGGGACTGTAGAATGGAGAGAGAGCGGCCGCAAGCATCAATTTTGAGCTGGAGAGATGATTGGCTGACGTAAGCATTGTGCTTGGAGAAAATTGGCTGTTGGATTGCCCAAAGCAGCATAATCTCCTCTTCACAATCGGTCACTAATACAACTTCGCCTTTGTACGAGCCCAACTCCGCCGCCGTGTTTTCCGCATCCTCTTCCTCCGCCTCCACCGCCGTTGCTCTTGCCGCCATTATTCTGCTTGCAAATTAAAAGTTTTTGAGTAAATTTATATATGTCACGAAACTAATTGGAAGGGCGTAGTACGACGTCGTCTAAAAGGAAAAGTTGGAACCAAGTGAGTTTAAGCAAAGTGAAATGCTATTCATGGAAGGTTTTTTACTTGCTTGCAGTGCGATTTATTTCGTTTGTAACTTTACCCAAAGAAAACCAAAATCCGCCCCTATTTCATGGGTTATAGCACAAAATGAATTGATCAACTTCGTGTACAAATACACGAAGTATATGCGTTTATTCAGTATTGAACAAGGAGGACGAAATTGGGGGTTTTCAAACGTTCTTTAGTTTCGTGACAAAGAACACGAAATCGTAACTTACATTTCGTGGTATTTTACACGAAATGTAAGCTAAAGATTCGTATAATGCTGTACGAAATCACTAATTGAGTTTTTTTTTTATTTAACCAACTTATCTGTTAACACTCAAATAAATACAATGAATTAACATAAATATTCTTAACTCAAGTAAAAATACAAATTAGTCTAAAATTCAAATACAAATACAAATTGAACTAAAAATCAGATACAAATATAAATTACAATAAACGAACATTTTGTAAACTACCGACTAGACTTTAATTGTTCGTACAAGAGTAGTCGGGGTTCAACCATTTGAGTAAGTCCTCAAGTTTTTAGCTCTATGTACCCATGCTGGATGGATAGGTGATAGAGGACTCATGATCAAATTAACAAGCATGAAATGATTGTTGTGCAATGTCACAACAATCATACATGATAAGTGATCACAGCCAAACACAGGAAGGTAAGTCATACTTCCTACTTGGGTCAAAAGTACCACTAATGCACTATATTTATTAGCAATGCCCAATCCCATTCATTCATGTCCATCAAATAAGCTTGTGGACAAGGGCCTGAGGGCCAGTCACACTTGCGTATCACCTCAACGTATCTAGTACTACCAAACATCGTCGTGTACACATTAGCATGCTCGTATAACTCAATAAGCAACTCACCTCTCACTTATTGCCATCTTTCTTGATCACCGTACACGACTTGAGCAATGCACTGATACCCACATTTGCCATCTGTCATCACGTTAACATAATTTTGAATAAGACAGACCATAAATTTGGGCACGAAAGAATAGAAGTCGATTCCTTCACGTGCATGTATTGTAGGGGTAGCAGATTCTTGTGTGGGAATACGAGAACCACGACCTTTCATCTTCGATTGAGGCGTTCTATCAGTGCTTCTATCAATCTTTGCTTTAGGAATGTTTGGAGCAGGGGAGGATTGGCGACCCTTGGAACCACAAGACGATTGTTTTGTTCACTGGTCAACATAATAATATTACTGTGGTTAACTGTAATATTACTGTCTAGTATTGTAATATCACATTGGTTGACAGTTATATTATTGTCAACCTCACTAATATTATTGTGGTTTACAATAATATTATTGTCCTTGTCAATAATATAACTGTCAACCACATTAATGTTAATTTTTTGGCCTCTTATTTTATTTGCCTTTATTGACTAGTTAACATAATATTATTATGTAACTGAAGGTGTCCGAACATTGCACCCTCAAGATTCTTACCGGAACCCTAATTATGAAGTTTCGGTGAAACTATTAATAAATGGTAAGGATAAATTACTTGAAAATTGGATTTAGAAAGAGAAATGTATTGCTTTTCTTTTATTATTTTCTTGATGATGTCTTCTCGGAGGTTATTATAGAGGTTTATATAGGTAGGTGTTACAGGGGTTAATTTATCACCGAAATTTTCCCACCGTACGGCCTGATTTGTCCACCAAACCAGTCAGCCTTCCTCACGATTTTCTTCGCACAAAACGAAGAACACAAGTCTTTTCAAGCCAACGTAAACGAACACTATGCAGCGGAA
The DNA here is from genome assembly GCF_056151865.1 of Erythranthe guttata. NCBI lineage: Eukaryota > Viridiplantae > Streptophyta > Magnoliopsida > Lamiales > Phrymaceae > Erythranthe > Erythranthe guttata. The sequence continues at coordinate 12,234,929 of NC_142539.1, forward strand.
AACAAACACACAAGCACGTTTACGGGCAATGCCCAACCTTTATATTAATTCCGACAACGAATACAAAGGAGACTAAGGTGCTTACACAAAATCCTCACTCAGAATGCCCAACAATTGCAATCTGAACTCTCATATGCTAGATGATACTAGATGCCTCGGATTTGTGCACTCATAGCCCAATAAATACAAGGAAAATGTAGTTTTCACATAAAACTACCTAAGGACACATGGCAGCATACAAACATGACACTTGGCTAACTATTACAAGTAATAAGGGGCAGTTTTTCATGCTTTTCCAGGCCTCAACCGCTCCGTAACTTCCCTCAAATACGCCCCTAAGGCTGATTTTTGAAGCCCAACTTGATCGGGCCCGCGAGCGTGCGCCAAACGGCCCAAACAGCCCGGCCAGTTGCTAGGCAGCCCATCTGCCTTGCCTTTTCCGCACGTTTGCTTGCCTTTACCGATTACTTGCCAGTTCTTTGCCAACACGGTCTTTAGCACGCCCGCTCATCGGGCTGCCTTCATTGACTTGCCAATCAGTCGTGCCAAATTGCCCACACTTGTCAAGTCGTGGTCAATTTCCCTCGAACGTTCGTTTGCCTAAGTTATCGGCCGTATGCCGATTACTGCCCACGTTTGTCCGCATTTGCTGCCGAGCAACGCCCGTGCCAGCCACTAGTACTTTCGATCACCGTTCCCACTTGATCAAGCCGATCCTTGCTTTCTCGGTCAAACACCCCAAATGCTTGCCCGACACTCGACCACTCATTGGCCGATTGTGTGGCTGCCTTGTGCCAATCCCCACTTGGCACCATTTCTCGGCCATGACTTGGCCACACTCGAGTCATTACCGATATCACCGATTAAGGGGGTAACATACCTCCCCCACCAACGGTGTTCGATGCCCTCATCGAACAGAAACCATCGGCTTCAGCTTTCCCTCGTTTCCACTTGCCTTGCCATCGTCTTCGATTATTCTTAAGCACGGGCACCACATCGAACCCCGAATTCCAAGTCTGATCCCACGAACATCCCACATATTCTTTCAGCCCTCGGAAAAACGAACGCCAACCACGTTCAAATGGCAGCACCAAACCACAAGTGAAAATGCTAGCTTTTGGCACTACTAGCATTTTATCTCGATTGCCACACCGATCGAGAAAGGAGACCTCCAGCCCACGGAAATCCCCAAGCACGGCTTCCATTTCATCAACAACAGAAACCAGCCCAACAAAAACCCTACACGCAACACAAATTCAGAGAATACCACATTTCGAACCCACGAGTTGTGCCACACACGACAGCAACTTGGAACAAAAGTAAGGCCACAATGCCCATTCATAAGCCCAAATGAATACCTTAACTTGCCTTTAGCCCTCGTCTCATTTCTCGGCAATGCACGTACAAGCAAACCAGCCCGAGAATTCACCGTCTTGGTTCCAACGGCTGCAATTAGGCTCGATGACTCCTCGTCGTTCGATTCTGCCTCCAATTGCACCACAACCAACATTGCCACCGGTTTCTTTCCCGCCTTTGCTTTAGTCACGTACGAGCATTCGACAAAGCATGGACGCTCTTCGTCCATAATCATCAACCCACCGAGAAACGGTATCACTGCAGCCTTGGCAACAAGTAGGAACTCTTGCCCCAATATCACATCGAAATCATCTAGTGGTACGGCAGTCAATCCGCACTGCCCTTTCCACGAACCGATCACTAGATCAACATCGGTTCTGCCTCTCACCGGCCTCGCCTCTGAATTTACAGCCTTGACTTGGCTTGCATGTTTCGAGAGAGTCAAGCCCAGCTTCTTGACTTCTCTCTCGGCAACGAAGTTATGAGTTGCTCCCGAGTCAACCATTGCCTTCACTTCTTTGCCATTGATCAGCACCGAGGCATACATCAAGCCCTTGGTGCCGTTGGGTGTCTTGTCCACGACCAAAGCACTCAGCAACTGAATTGGATTGGCACGCCTCGTCTCGTCCGAATCCTCTTCACTATCCGACTACCGCATCAAAGCATTCAACTTGCTCCTCTTAGGGCAGTCCCTCATTCGGTGGTTGCCATCACATAGAAAACAGCCACGGTTTTGTGTGTTGACGACGGTTTGTCCACCGGTCTTGGCCTGCACCGTGGATCCCTCGCCATCACCGCTCTCTTTTTGCTTCCAGTTCCGGCCACCCTTGCCACCGAACTTCTTCCCTTTGGACTTATCCCTCTTCGAGCCTTCCTTATCGGAATCATCGGCCCCCATCACCTTGTAATCGACAAGTCGATCTGCTGCCGAGATGGCACTAGGCAGATCCTTCACACCTTGTCTCCGCAACTCGGTTTGGGCCCATGGCTGCAATCCAGCCATGAAGTTGAACAGCTTATCTTCATCTGACATATCACGTATGTCAAGGAGCAGAGAACTGAAGTCCTTGACATACTCCCTCACGGTTCCCTTGTGCTTCAATTGCCGAAGGGATTCCCTTGCAATCCAGCCCATGTTGCAAGGTAGGAATTGCTCTTTCAACTCCCGTTTCAGCACCTCCCAAGTCTCGATCTTCACTCGGTTGGCACTTGCATCGTCCGAAAAACGAGCACGCCACCACAATTTTGCATCCCCCACTAGATACATGCTTGTAATGGTCACCTTCTCGCGGTCCGGAACCTTGGCTGCCTCGAAGTAATTCTCCATATCCCACACGAAGTTTTCGACTTCTTTGGCGCTGCGTACACCATCAAACGCAGTCGGTTCCGGCACATGAACTTTGGATCCCGATGTTCTGCCCTCAGAACTTGATCCTTCGTTTCGAACAGCCCTCTTAAGCACCGTCAAATCAGTAAGCATTCCCTCAAGCTTCATCTCAACGGCATCAATGAGAAGTCCCATCTCCTCAGCAACGGACGTGAATCTGTCCTCCACAAATTGGGGCAGATCGTCCAACGATCTTGACAAACGATCGATATCTCGCTTCCCATCAGCGAGTCTTTGCAAAATCGGTGGATCCGTTGGATCTAGGGGCGGCCCAACCAAGGCTTCAAGGCGTTGTAGCCTTGATTCCATCTCTAGCATCATCACACGAGTAGGATTTGGATTTGTCGAAGACCCAAAATCATCAGCCATGCCGAACAGCAACACCGGGCTCTGATACCAACTGTTACAGGGGTTAATTTATCACCGAAATTTTCCCACCGTACGACCTGATTTGTCCACCAAACCAGTCAGCCTTCCTCACGATTTTCTTCTCACAAAACGCACAACACAAGTCTTTTCAAGCCAACGTAAACGAACACAAGAGTATGCAGTGGAAAACAAACACACAAGCACGTTTACGGGCAATGCCCAACCTTTATATTAATTCACACAACGAATACAAAGGAGACTAAGGTGCACACACAAAATCCTCACTCAGAATGCCCAACAATTGCAATCTGATCTCATATGCTAGATGATACTAGATGCCTCGGATTTGAGCACTCATAGCCCAATAAATACAAGGAAAATATAGTTTTCACATAAAACTACCTAAGGACACATGGCAGCATACAAACATGACACTTGGCTAACTATTACAAGTAATAAGGGGCAGTTTTTCATGCTTTTCCAGGCCTCAACCGCTCCATAACTTCCCTCAAATCCGCCCCTAAGGCTGAGTTTCGAAGCCCAACTTGATCGGGCCCGCGAGCGTGCGCCAAACGGCCCAAACAGCCCAGCCGGTTGCTAGGCAGCCCATCTGCCTTGCCTTTTCCGCACGTTTGCTTGCCTTTACCGGTTACTTGCCAGTTCTTTGCCAACACGGTCTTTAGCACGCCTGCTCATCGGGCTGCCTTCATTGACTTGCCAATCAGTCGTGCCAAATCGCCCACACTTGTCAAGTCGTGGTCGATTTCCCTCGAACGTTCGTTTGCCCAAGTTATCGGCCGCATGCCGATTACTGCCCACGCTTGTCCGCATTTGCTGCCGAGCAACGCCCGTGCCAGCCACTAGTACTTTCGATCACCGTTCCCACTTGATCAAGCCGATCCTTGCTTTCTCGGTCAAACATCCCAAATGCTTGCCCGACACTCGACCACTCATTGGCCGATTGTGAGGCTGCCTTGTGCCAATCCCCACTTGGCACCATTTCTCGGCCATGACTCGGCCACACTCGAGTCATTACCGATATCACCGATTAAGGGGGTAACAGTAGGTCATAAACGACATTCTCTCCGTCATTTAGAGGCACAAGGTACGTCAATCGCTTCCGCCTTTCCTATGTGATTTATCTGATTTTATTCTCCTACCTTATATAAAAGATCTTCTCTTTATTTAACTCTAATCCTCCAACTGAGATCGCGCGGCTTCCGCATACGCACGAGCATTCAAACCCCAAACATGCCCTTTTTGCCGCCCCTTAGCTCGCCCGAACAGATATTTCTCGTTGCCATTTAGCCTTACTGGGCCTCACTCAAGTATGCCGAGGACAGGCCCAATAAATGATACCTTTATATTGCCTTCTGGGCTGAGCCTATTCGATAGACCTATTGGGCCTTGTCACTAAGATATCTGGCCAATTTGTCCCAATCCCTTTGCGAGGTATTCTCTTTGCTTCTGGGATCCACCTATTCGATCTCGATCGGCCGAGCCGACAAACTGGACCCTATCATCTAGTCCCCCCTATTCTCGAGTGAACCTAGAAAAATTGGTTCGCTGGAGAATATTTTTCGTGTGGTGGGCGGAAAGGAGACAAGACAGAAGTGGAAAACATGCGAGCTTTTGTGTGCGGGCTTTTCTCCACCACGCCTTCATTCTCGAAAACATGCGCACTTTTTCAGCACGTTGCCATCATTGCCTGACGCCTTGAGTCCCGAGCTGTTCGCACGTGGGAGACTTAACGTCTCCCATCTCATATGTATTTGTCACCATCCCTCCTCCCTATGACCAACTATGACGGGACACATGTCTCTAATTACTGCCCGTTACGCTTGCCCTGGCCCTGTGTCTCGATTTCCGCCCTTTATAAATTTTTAATCCGACGGTCTTCTTGGGGAGCCGCTCCATCTTACTCCTTTCTTCTCCTATATATACCCTCTCATACATTTCATTTCTTTATTTTCCCAACCCTAGTATTTCATCTCGCCGTTTTGCTTCTCGCTTCATTGTTCTTATTCGTCTACTTTCCGTTAGTGAAGATCGTCCTTGCGCGTCTCCTTATCTTCCTTTTTAGTATACCAGGTACTTCTCTGTCCCTTTCCCCCTTTCATTTATTTTTTAATACATATATTTTTCCCTGTTTTATTTTTTTTCGGATCGTTGTGCTATGGCTTTCGACCCTTCTTCTTCGTCCATTCTTCCCACCTCTTCTGCCGAGGGATTCTTAGTTGATCCGCCTAGTCGCGACCCCACACCTTCTTCTCCTGTTAGGACTCCTGCCAAGCGTAAAGTGCAACTAGATGAGGATCTTCCCTTAGCTGAGGAGCCATCCTCGACTTCTAGTTCATCCGCCTCTGATTCTTTTTCCTCTTCTGACATGCTTTCTGACTCGTCTCGCCCCATTATTAGCCTTGGACCTCGGCCTGTGACCCAAAAGATTAGGAAAAGTGCAAAGCCAGGGAAACTATGTGTCTTAGAAAGTTCCCTTGTAACACTTCGCCATGTAGAACAGTTTTTGCGCGATGTAGGCCTTCCTTCTGGCTTTTTTATCGCGGCTCCTCGTGAGAATGAGCGAGCTCACACCCCTCCTCCTAACAGCGTCACCTTTCATCTAGACCAATTCTACGCTGGCCTCGCTCTCCCCATTCTTCCATTCTTCATCGCTATTTCCGCGAAATATGGTATCCCTATCAATCAATTCCACCCTAACTCTATTCGTTTCATGTCCGTCTTTTATTGCGTGTTAGCGTGGCAAAGAATAGAGCCAACTACTGATCGCTTGTTTGCTTGCTTTATCGCGAAGAAGTATTCCCCATATATGTTTTATATAGCTGCTCGCGCGGGTACCAAATTTATGGACAAATATCCGAACAAGGTGCTCCACTAGGATCGATATTATGTTTATATCTCTTATTCCGCACCCTTCTTTTTCCTTACACAAATGATTAATGAGACCCCTCCCTTTGACAAACCTCGCATGGATTCTACCTTGAGGGACTTTTTGAATTTAGTTCGCCCTGGTTGGTTTCATGTGGAAAAACTAACTCGGAATTCGCGCATCTTGACACATTTCGGCTTAAGGTGGCTTAGCTCAACTGCCACCCCTTACCATAACATAAGTATAGTCTCCCTCTCCATACATGCATTCATATGTATATTTATATACATTTTTATTACTCGCGCATGATCTTCTTTGCAGGAATGGAGTTCGAATTTTTTTTACAGCGAGGAGAGTTCCTTCGACATCTTTCCGGAAGGTGAGACAGATCCGATGATCCCTACTCATATTGGCGATCTCGCTCAGCATTCGTCCTCTTTGACGACATTGCCTGATAACGTAGATGTCTTCGCTGAGATGGACATCTCGGAGAAGCGCAAGAAGAAAGAGGCCGGGGCTGGCTCTTCTTCGCGTTAGAGGGCTCGCGCCTCTTCTGACTCCCAACCTCAACACGTCATCGACTTGAGCTAAAGTCCGGGTACTGGAACGCAAGCCCAATTAGGCTTGACCTCCGTGATGGAGGGCTTTAGCTTTGCTGAATGCGAGGACGGTGTCGAGATTGGTAAGATATTTCGCGAACAAGCGACCCCCAGATATCGCGAGTTGTGGGGCAAAATGAGCTTGGACAACCGCATTGATCGCTCCAACTACCATTTGGAAAAGGTATAGTTTGGCCCCATTCTTTCTTCGATAATGCTCCTCCCCTGTTTTCCTTTTTGCCCCCTTTTTTTTTTGTGTTCAAAACCTTTCTGTGTAATGCTGCGGTTTTGTGGTTTTTGGTTCCATACAGTTGCAAACTCTGTGGGCCACTTGTCCCTCCCAGCGAAGTGATACTCTTCGCGAGGCTTACAATCGGCTGAAGAAGGATCGCAAGCAGTTGAACGAGGAGAAACAATTGTTGGAGAAACGGAACAAGAGGCTAGAGGAGGATATGAGCAGTTTGCGAGTGGAGAACGATTCGCTCAAAGATAACATGGCTCTGATGGAGGAAGAACATAAGCATACTCTGAGCCAACTGTCTGAGGCTATGGACAATAACTCGTTGCGATTTGAAGAAGGGCGTCGCGTGGGTCAAATGGAGTTCCTTCATACCCCTCTTGGCGAGTATTTCAGGGATGAGTTTGTTAAAGCTTTCCTGGCTCGACTTTGGAAGTCTATGCTATTCTTTAGAAGGGCTCTCCCAGTTTCGAAGTTCTTCTAGTCTGAAGGGATCCGGGTCGCTCAAGCTGAAATTGATGCGGCTGGGCTTTCGTTAAAGTTGGACGAAAAAGAGATGTAAAAAAAGGCGAGCAAGAGCATTCCTGGTTGGGGAGGAGACCCGTCCGAGTCTGCGAGCTTACCCTGGTGGACTCCCATTTTTTCTGCTGTTGCAAATCGTGTATGCCCCCATCCTCCCGAACAGGCCGGTCCTTCAACCACCATCGCCGCTGAAGGAGGGATCGAAGAAGATGCACTAGGAAATGCTGTTGATGCATACAACCCTGCCGATGATGATGATGAAGGGAATCCTGATGATCTCGCCGAGGGGTCCCCTGCGTAATTACAGAATGTTTTTCCTGGATTTTTTTTTTTTTTTTTTTTTTTGGACTCGCTATTTTGGATTTTTGTTATTCTATTTATGATATGTTTAAGCAACCTATCGAGTGTGTTTACATACTTTGCAATTTAAGCTGCTTTGTTAATGTAGTTGCAATTTCGTTTGTTGCTAGCTCGCGCTATATGATTGATTTTCTTGGGCTTTGTGCGAGCTCTTCCATCTCCTAGGTTTTTGCCTTTTTTTGCTTTTTTGACCGAGGCCTCGAGAATCTTCCAGCCCTTCTTAAATGCTTGCGACTACTTTTTGGGACGAAGCCACGGGGATCTTCCAACCCTTTTCCAATACTTGCGACTACATTTCGGGCCGAAGCCACGGGGATCTTCCAACCCTTTCCAAATACTACCTTTTGGGCCTATGCCGTGGGGATCTTCCAACCCTTTTCAAATGCTTGCGACTACTTTTTGGGCCGGAGCCACGAGGATCTTCCAACCCTTTCAAATACTTGCAACTACCCAACTACCTTTCGGGCCGAAGCCACGGGATCTTCCAACCCTTTTCAAATGCTTGTGACTACCTTTTGGGCCAGAGCCACGGGGATCTTCCAACCCTTAACGAACTCCGTTGAGAATCTTACATTTCTCCCTTTTTTTTTTTAAATAATTGTGGGAATAAAGAAAATACGCGTGAAAGAAATTTCTTTTTATGTGGAAACCTCCCAAGGTGAGAGGAAAAACCACGGGGCCGGAGCCCATGTGAAAAGAATTCACTTATTCGGGGAAATTTGCGACAATTACATCCTTCTTACTCCTCTCTTTTTCTTTTCCATTTTTTTTACTAACCTGTTGCAACAATCTACTATGCGTAGAATTTTCTAAGATGACACACATTCCATGTTCTTGGTATTTTCTTCCCATTTTGGTCTTGTAGCTCGTATGCGCCTCCCGCTGCGACTTTTGTCACTGTGTAAGGACCTTCCCTGTTGGCTTCTAGCTTGCCTATCGATTTCAGCGCGTCTGCTCGCCGTAAAACTAAATCGCCTACTTGGAAACTTCTTGGATTGACTTTACGATCATAGCTAGCTTTGATACGATTCTTGCTATATATCTTTCATCCTTAAATCCGCTGCTTCTCTCCTCTCATAGCAGAGATCAAACTGTTCTCGTATCATTTTCTCGTTTTCTTCATCGTCATACCCGTGAACTCTCAACGACTCCATGCCTATCTCTGCAGGTATGATCGCTTCCATCCCATAAACTAAGCTGAAAGGTGTTTCCCCAGTTGCCTTTTTAGGTGATGTTCTATAAGACCATAGGATTAAATCTAATTCCTCTACCCAACCGCCTCCAGCGTTCTCCATGCGTTTTTTGATGCCATCCACTAAAATTCTATTGATTACCTCTACCTGCCCGTTCGCATGCGGATGACAGTAGTTAATATAGTAAATAAATGAATGAACAATTCATCAACAAATAGTATAAGGTTGCAGCTATATGCAAGACTAATTCCACTGGTGAAAGACCAAATTAAATTTTTAATGTATAATTACTATAATACCCTTACTTGTTAAAAAAATAGAAAATTTCAAATGTGCAATACCAAAAACTCAAAAACACAAAAAACCCTCACAAAACCAAAAGACCAACTCTCATCTCCTTCATCTTCCCAAACCCACATAACATTTCTCCTTCCTCCTCCATAAACCCACAAAACCTAAACATTCAAAATCATCAAAACTCAACAAATCTTACAAAGATGACAAGTATGAAGTCAGAAGACATCAAAAATAGAAGATTCTACGGTGGAAGAACCCCAAGAAGGTATGCATTTATGTGTTTTTTTAGCTAGAATATCGTTTTTTCCAAAAAAAACATCTCGCGCAGACGCGGTCGACATGTACATGTCAAATTTTTTAGGTAAAAATCGACATTGAGATGTCGATTTTGGAGTACAAAATCGACATCATAGTGTCGAAATTTTAGCTGTTAGCAAATTAGTCCAAATATACTAATTTTCGACATTAAGGTGTCGAATTTATGGACATATATTCGACACCTTAATGTGGAAAATTAGTTGTTTCATATTTGTTTTCTAAAAAAATTCCGCGCAGACGCGGTCGACATGTACATGTCGAATTTTACAGATAAAAATCGACATTGAGATGTCGATTTTGGAGTATAAAATTGACACCTTAGTGTCGAAATTTAGCTGTTAACAAATTAGTCCAAATATACTAAATTTCGACATTACGGTGTCGAATTTATGGACATATATTCGACACTTTAATGTCGAATTTTAGTTGTTTCATATTTTTTTAACTTTCTATTTTCTATTTAATTTTTATTTCAATATTCATTATTTTTCAGACATCAAGAACGTTTCATCAAGAACTGCGGTCGGCGGCAGAGCTTGGGTGTAGGGTAGGGTTTCACGGGGGTGGGGGTGGTCACGTTTTTTTTCTTCTTCTTTTTTTTTTTTTTTTTCTTTTTTTTTTTTTCATTATTTGTTATTTGGTCTTGCATAAGCAAACAAAAAACAATTTAATTTATGGGTATATTTGTCATTTCATCTTAATAAAATAGAATCTTTTGGATTCTTTCTTTAATTTAATCTTGCACAAGTGAAATTAGTATTGCACATAGCCGCAGCCATAGTATAATTAACTAGTAGTTGTACACTCGCTCATAAAAAAAGGCAATTGAACCAATGCGATGCATGGGGCATCGATTGTTGTAATTATGTATTTTAACTTTATAGAAACTAGCATTTTCCCCGTGCGATGCACATGATATTATTTAAATCGTGAAAAAAAAATCAATTTAATACATAATAAGAAAATATACTACACTAATATAGTAAATTTTAATAATGTAGTATTACTCACATTTTATATAACATTAGTTTTTTTTTAAATCTTATATGTTAAGATTTATAATCCAAATAAATAGACTAAGATTTAACAAATTGAATTTCTAGCTTTATCTCTTAAGATTTGAGATATATTGATGAAAAATAGGAGTTTAGTAATTGTTGAAAATTATAGTTAAAAAATTAGTAGAGAAAAAGTATTGAAAATAAATAATTACATAAGTACCAATAAGGTAGAATTTATCAAGGGTTAGTTTTAATTTTGATAATTGTTAAAAATTATAGTTAGAAATTAGTAGGAAAAAAATATTAAAAGTAAATAATTACAGAAATACCATTAGGATTTTTTATGGTTGCCCAACGTTTCTTTCTTTTATATGTAAGATTGAGTATATATACATACGTCAACATATTCTATTGCACGGGGTATATATTGGAATAATTTAAATATTGGGGTAATATGTTAGACACCCCTCAAATCAAAATTAATTAGATATGGGGGACAACCTCAAATAAAATATTTTAACCAATTCCTTAGTCGTAAACAAAATTTCAACCACATCCTTTGATTTTTATTTAACCAGAAAATACCCTTAATATAACTAATAAAATATCACATTTATTTTTCATTCCTCTTTTTCTTCTCACTCTTTTTTCTCTGCCGCCCAACCCACCCCACCCCTTTTCTCTCTTTTTGTTTCAACCGTATCCCCCTCTCTCTCTCTCTCCCCCCTTTTCTCTATTTTTTTTTCTGGCAGATTTGAGTGCTACGGCCGAGGGTATGGTGGCCGGTGGGTTGTTTATTCTCTATCTTCCCCTTTTCTCTATTTTTTTTTTTTCAGATTTGAGTGATAGGTGGCGGCGAAGGGTATGGTGGGTTGTTTATGGAGGTGGGTATGGTGGCTACGGCGGGTATGGCTGGGCTGGTTGAGGCGGATCTATGGTTGTGGGGCTTGGTTATGAAAACAGCTATGATGGGTGGTGGACCTAGCAGCGGCTATGGTGACGATGGGTATAAAACCGGTTCTTGTGGGTGACGGACTGGCGACATGGCTATGGAGTCGTTAAGTATGAAGGATGTTAGGGTGGTGGTGGATGCGGTTACGGTGGGGAGTGGTTATGGGGAAAAAGGTAAGACGATGGCTATGGCGGGCAACGCGACTATGGTTGTAGATCTAAGGTTTCGTTTCTTTTACGATTTTGTTTTTTTTACGAGTGTGACTACGAATGACTATGGTTTACTTTGAGTGTCTACAGATGGATGGCGGCTAGGGTTCAAAGGCAAAATTAGGGTTTTTAAATTGTGAGTACGAATGACTATGGACAATTACGATTACTACGGGATCCTATGGGTGTCTACGATTACGGGTTCCTATGGGTGTCAACGATTACTACGAATCCCTATGGATGTCTGTTGGTGACTATGGCGGAAACAAAAATAAAAAAAATAATAATTTTCAATATTTTGTAGAATAAAAGGGAAAAAAAAAGATTTTTATAATACTGAAAAAAAAAATACTAAAATGAAGAACAAAAATCCGTGTTCTACGTAAAAATATCAAAATTATTAGATGCAAAAATTAAAATGTACATAGCAGAGTTTTTTTGATAAATGCAGTTTAAAATATTACTTAGTGCAAATTTTATTTTTTGTGTATGGCTGGAATAAAATTTATAAAGGATGTGAAGCAAATTTTAGTTAGACTTGTCGTTTAGTTCTAATAAAGTTTGTCAACAGGGACTTATATCTTAAGACCCCTTAAATATTTCGTTGCTAAGAACTAAAAATTCCGTTGATCATTTATTAAACTAATCATGTGTCTTTTCTTTTTTCCTTTTTTTTTCTCTCTCTGTACTAGATTATGAAAATCACTGTTTTAGGTAGTGTTTGCAGAAGTTTTTTGAAGGTGATTATGAGCTTTTATTTGCTCATAATCTCTTTTGAGGTGTTTGTAAAATTAATTTTTACTTTTGCTTCTCTTAAAATAATTTGTTTTAAGCTATTTTTTAAAAACATCCCCGAGCCTGTTTTTTCTATTTAAGTTCATTTTCCAAAATATTTGCAAACACCCTCTATTTTTAGAAATGAGTTTTTGTGCATAAGTCCACAACCAAACATCTTTATTATTCTAGGTTTATGGGCTATATCTCTTTCACGGGATAATTACAGTTTTGGTCCCTCAAGTTTGCACGTTTTTCACTTTTGGTCCCCCATTTACCGCCGTCAACCAAATACACACTAATGTTGTCACATTTTAACACATTTAGTCCCTCCGTCAGTTTGACCGTCAATAAGTAACGGTCAACTATTGAATTAGGGCTGAATTTGGGATTTTTCACAGATAAATATTGCACTCAGACCCCTGCATTCTTTTAAAATATTTTAAAAACCCCCTAAAATTTTATTCAACCCCAATTTAATCATTTAATCAATTTTGACAAACGGCCCCAAATTTTATCACCTATCTAGCTGAACGTTAACCGCCGTTGATTTTTTTATTTTTTTTTTCTGCATTGACTTTTTGTTTAATATTGATTTTGACGCCGTTCACCGACATTGTATTCTCGGTTAACAATGTTGACTTTTTTTTTCTAATTTTTTACGAACTTTTTCCTTTGACTTGTTTTTCGATCAATACAATTACTGTATAACACAATAATAATACTATATTAATATCTAGTATCGTAATATTAAAATTACAAACTTTTAACAAAGTTTTTATCTAAAATTCTAGGGCCTAAATACAATTTAAAAAAATTCTAAAATCCATAATTTCTTCCCCTCAATTTTTTCTTCGTGGAACCGGCAATGCATCCCTAATTTATTCCCAAGAAAATATGAAGAAGATGAATTAGGCATGTGCGGAGTAATTTGAAACGAGATAACCACTCTAGTACAACGGTTTTTTGGGCTAGCACCGGCCGTTAATTTTTACCTTTTTTTTTTGTCTTAAAATTTTACCGTCATTGAAATGCGTTGACTTTTTCCTTTTTTGTTTATTTTGATTTTTTTTATGATATTATTTTCTCGCCGATTATCTGCTTTGATTTTTTTTGTAAATATATTTTTTCATTACTCAACAATTTAAATAAAGATAAAATAAAAATTAAGAAAAAGAATGTCAACGCTATTAAGACGACATTCAACATCGGTCAATAGGGGGAAAAAAAAAGATCAATCGACAAAAGAGTCAACCGAGTTAAAAAGAAAGTCAACGTCGGATTAACACATTTTGAAAAATCGGGGTTATTGGTTAAAATTGGTTAATTGATGAAATAGGGGTTAAATTATGGTTGTATAAAATTTTAGAGGTTTTAGAATATTTTGAATGAATACAGGGGTCTTATTGCAATTTTCTCAAAGAAAAACCCCAAATTCAACCGTTGACCGTTACTACTTAACGGTCAAACAGACGGAGGGACTAAATGTGTTAAAATGTGACAACATCAGTGTGTATTTTGTTGACGGCGGTAAATGAGGGACCAAAAGTGAAAAACGTGCAAACTTGGGGGACTAAAACTGTAATTATCCCTCTCTTTCACCAATAAGCCCATCCCTTTAATATTTATTATAAATAAATGAAACATTTCTTTATATACCAATATTACCCCCAACCCTTTATACCCAATAACCCCAATTTAATCAATTTTTTTTTTCAAAAACTTAATTTTTCAAATTTCTTTTGCCGCCGGATTCCGGCGTTGACTTTTCGATTTTTTTTTTTCGCCGGTTTCCGGCGTTGATTTTTTTTAGTGGTTTTTTTTGTTTGTTTTTTTTTACGTCCGCCGCTAAACGTTGACTGTAATTGTGCTGTTACTGACAGTAAATTAACGTAATTATACTGTCAATGACAGTTAATTAACGTAATTGTACTGCCGTTGACAATACATTTATGTAATTGTTTTGCCGTTGACAGTAAATTAACGTAATATTATTATTTTTTTTTTGTTTTTTTTTTTATTTTGTTTGATTAGTTGACAAGTCACCGAATTTATATTACTGTCGTTGATAGTAAAATAAATGTAAACACAATTATATTACTGTCAACAACATCAATATTATTATTTTTTTGGGTTTTTTGTTTTGTTTGAGTTATTCACGGAGTAACGTAATAATATTACTGTCTATTATTGTAATATTACTGTGGTTGATGGTAATATTACTGTTGTTATAGTAATATTGTTGTCAACCACATCAATATTATTATTTTGTTTGGATTTTTTTGTTTGTTTGAGTTATTCACGGAGTAACGTAAATAATATTAAACTCTATTATTGTAATATTACTGTGGTTGACGGCAATATTACTGTTGTTATAGTAATATTACTGTCACTCACAGTAATATTAATTCTTTTGGCTTTTTATTATGTTTACATTTGGTGAACAGTCAACATAGTAATATTACTCTATTACACAATAATAATGAGTTTTGTTGTGTTAATATTACTGTGCTAGAGATTAATATAGCAATAATACTGTGTTAAACTGTAGTTTAGTTAATTTTACTGTGTTTAACAGTAATATAGTTATTATTACTGTCAATCACAGCAATATTGTTGTTTAAACGAAAAAAAAAGCTACAGCAAGAAAAAAAAATCGAAAAAGTCAACGCCGGAGACCGGCGAAAAAATACGGAAGAAAAAAAAATTGAAAAGTCAACGCCGGAATCCGGCGCAAAAAAAAAATTGAAAAATAATTTGTTTTTGAAAAAAAAAAATTTGGGTCAAAAATGAATAATTTGTGAAATTTGGGGTCAAATTGAGGTTAAATTAAGTTAATGATGAAATTGGAGCATATTAAAGTATGAGGGGCTATTTTAGTCTTTTACAAAAATCTGGACCATATGTGGACTTATTGGTAAATGAGTTTTTTGTCTGGATCTCTTTATGAATAAGTACCCATTGACGGGCTTATTTGTAATGACAATTTTAGAAATAAGCACTTAAAACTGACTTAACTCACGATCACTAACTTCTGCGTTTAAATTAGCTTTTACAAACATCACCTTAATTATAACTGTTTCGTGATTGAAAACGACAGCGTTTCATCGTATATTAATTTGTTATCTTTATTCGTCAACCTTATCTAACCACTTATATATATTGATCATTTATGAAACTTATATTCACATGTTTTCTTAATTTCTCTATTGGATCATGTAAATGGTTGCTTAATTGTAAATGTTTCCTGATTGAAAACGGTGTCGTCCTTTATATTTGAACGTACGACGTCGTTTCGTCGTGAATTGTTCATCCTAATTGTTTGTCTTTCCTTGTGCATTTTTTGCGCTAAAGTAGAGGGATGTTTTCGCGTTTTCGTCTCTTAAACAGTGCATGAACACTCCACCATGGCTAATGTCATACCCTAAATCAGAATACTGTTGAGGTGCAAATAATGTCCCACATCGGTTTAATATGGGTTTAATGTCCCAAATAATGTCACTCGATAGCTCCACCACGCATGTTAACACACTTGAAACCCAATCCTCTGAGGCAACTAAAGACGAAAAGTGTATTACTTGGTGCAGACAACTCCTTGGGGAAACGATAATACTCGTACCAACAGTAACAAAACGGGTAGGCCTCCAAGTTCAACTCCAACATCTCGACTTCTCTAGAGAAGGCGAATTCGAGCCAACGAGTGATTGAATCACCGAACGATCTGTCTAGAGGAAAACCGATTCTGAAATCTTTCAATGTAGGAGATGTGTGTGATTTGATAACGGAGTCCACCCAATTCACTAACTTTTTCGGGTTTGGTCGGAATGCACTTTGAGAATTAAAATCGAGAGAGGGTGTGTGCTTCCAAAGGTTTTTCCAACGGGGTGAAAGAATACTTGTTCGACCTGCTTCCTTGAGCGATAGGAGATAGATAATATCGACAAGAATGCCGCCTGGTAACCGACTTATCCGATCTTCATCACCGCCCACAAAACTTCCCTTACCACACTGTCGGTCAAACAACATAAATACTACAACAGAATTTTTGAATCATCATCTCCACAGAATTTGATATCTTGTTGTCGCAAATTGAACCGTAGAAAGAAAAACGGTACTAGATATTAAAATCATATAAAAAAAAAATTAAAATTAGGGTTTTCATATACCATCAAAATTAGGGTTTCATACACCATCAAAATTAGGGGTTTCGTATACCATCAAAATTAGGTGTTTCGTATACCATCAAAATTACTGTCGTTGACAGTAAAATAACTGTAAACACAATAATATTACTGTGAACAACATCAATATTATTATTTTGTTGGGTTTTTTGTTTTGTTTGAGTTATTCACGGAGTAACGTAATAATATTACTATCTATTATTGTAATATTACTGTAAACACAATAATATTAGTGTGGTTGACGGTAATACTACTGTTGTTATAGTAATATTGTTGTCAACCACATCAATATTATTATTTTGTTTGGATTTTTTTTGTTTTTTTTTTTATTTTGTTTGATTAGTTGACAAGTCACCGAAATTATATTACTGTCGTTGATAGTAAAATAAATGTAAACACAATTATATTACTGTCAACAACATCAATATTATTATTTTTTTGGGTTTTTTGTTTTGTTTGAGTTATTCACGGAGTAACGTAATAATATTACTGTCTATTATTGTAATATTACTGTGGTTGATGGTAATGTTAGAGTAGGTGACCAACAAGCCAACATGTGGCTGTGGTTTTTCGTATTTATTATTGTAATAAACGAACCTTTATTCGTATTAATGATAAAACACCTTGGCATTCTATATCTTTGTCCCTTTGTCACAAGCATAGATATAGTCCTTACAGTTATTACAAGTACTAGTAATTGATCGTTAGGATCGTGAGATATTTACTTAAGTATTATAACTGTTAAACGTGTTCCTAGTCGAAGGGTTACGCCACTAATGAGGATATCGGCCTTTCCCATTAAGACTAGCACTTAGTGTATGTGTACTGCATCTCATCAGTAAACGGTATTGTGATATCGGCATGCATAAGTGGGTGCTCGTAAGTTGACGAGTTCACTGAACTCCCTCACCCTAGAAATCTCTAAGTGGTTCCCAATAATCGAGTAGAGATATCTATGGTATAGTTGTACACCATTAGTCCTTATGACCTAGACATCACCGTGACTTCACTAGAGGACCAGCTGTATCGTGACCTGTCCCTGAGTTCCACCGAGGACCATCCCAAGGGCCAGTGTTCGTGCAGTCCGAAATCTAGTGGGAGGTCTGTGCATTGTAGTCGGGGATTCGATCGCTAGAATAGTCTTGGATGTCCTGTGTGTTCTGAAAGTTTGTAATCATTCTAAGTCTCTGGCCAGAGCTGACTAAGTGATGATTAGAGAATTCGATTCTTTAAGTCATGCACGTAAGGATTACAACACTTAGAACGATCGCACCGTTATTGAACATGTAAAGAGGTCTCGATGAACCAATGCCTCTAGTTCGATCGGGACATATGAATCGAAGGGACCGTACTGTACGTTAACTATATCTGAAGGTTCTTGCAGGCACTTCATTTGTATCTAGGGAATCATGACGCGTAGTTGCTAGACGCCAATCTTGATTCGTTGGGTGATTAAGGTGAAACGAGCTTCATCTTAATCGTAACTCGAAGGGGACGAGTTTTGACCACAAAGAGTTGTGGGCCCACGGCTAGCTTACACCTGAACCATCGAGGGTCACACTGCTCGTGCACATGAGATCTTTGAATAAACGGTCAGAGATAAAATAGTTTATCTTTGCATAATTGGAAGTCAATATGATTGAGTCCAACATTCGTAATTTGGAATTATGAATGAGAATAAGAAAAGGAAAAGAATAAGCGAACGTGTTAGTGAACTTTCTAAATCGGGAAGTTTCCAAATTTAGAAAGTCCACTGAACTAGGGTTTCCACTTTTGGAAAGTTGGAAAATAAGAGATGGCACTCGTAATGACGAGAAAATTATAATGACTCGGAAAATGTAATCGTTACAATTTTTCGATCATTGAATTGAGAGATACGAGCGATTAAAGAAACTAACGAGCTTAAGCTGTTGGGCCCAGTCCAACTTAAGCCCGCTAGGGTTTCATGCAAGGGACTATAAATACATGATTTATAACCCTAGCACAGACAACACAAACCCTAACCCTAAGCGGCCGACCTCTCTCTCTCTCGCCCCTCTCCCGCGCGGCCACCTCCGCCGTTGGCGTCGCTCCGTCGCCGGAAAACGGCCGTTCGTCGGCCGTTCTTGTTCGGTATCCTTTATCCTTCATTATTCTTTCCGTTTTATTCTAACTATTTCGTGTCTAGTGCCACGATTTAGTAGATCGAAGTATACGAGGTGAAATCCGAGAGGAGGAAGACCGTAGATCGAAGAATCGAGGAGCAACGCACGAGCCGAAGCTGCACGCTGCCCCACGCGCCGCCCCGGAAGACCGCGCGTGCTCTACACGCGCCGCCGTGAGCTGCCACACCGCCGCTGCTGCTGCTCCATTGCTGCCCCGATTCTACGGATTGGTTTCCGTAGTAATCACGACGTATCGTTCGCTCCTACCTCACGCGTCAAGAGGTAAATACTCGAAACCCTAGTTTCGTTTTAGGGTTTAAATTTAAACTATGATTTCATGCTTATGTTTGTATGATTTTATGTGATTATGTGTAATCGATTAAATCGTTGCAAGCATGTTATTTGGTTTAAATGCGAGCATGTTAATTGATTTAAATTCGGTTAAATTTATTAGCATGTATGTTGTTTTTAATTTCGCTGGAAGCGCAAAGGTACGCAATTAATTGATTTAATTTATCGGGCATGTACTTGTGTGTTTTAAAGTCGTTTAAATCACGTAAAATTTTTGTTTTCCGCTGCGTATGCGTGCCCGAAACCCAACAGTGGTATCAGAGCTCGTTGCGCAATTAATTGCGTTCGTTTTAATATGCATGTTCGATTTATTAAAGTAGCGATTGTCGTATTATGTAATTGGGAGTTTTCGTAAGTTTAAAATATTTTTGAAATATTGTTTAGAATTTTTCCAGCTTTAAAATTGTTTAAAATTGGAAAATCGGATCTGAAATTATTTTAAAATGTCGGTTTTTAAATTATTCGGATCGAACCGGTCGAACCGGCCGGTTCGATGGTTATGTGCGTTTTGGTTGACCGAATCCAAGTGGATTCGGGTCGGTCAGACCGGTTCTCGGTCCGACTGACCCGGCCCACTGATTTGGGTCAGCTGGACCGGACAGAACCGGCCCGATTCGGTCCGAACCGGTCAGACCGGTTGGGCCGAACCGGTCCACTGAAAAATAAAAAAAATAAAAAAAATTTTTTTTTTTTTTTTCAGATTTCTAAAATTAAACTTAAAACAAATTGATTTTAATTTTTGGAAAATTATTTTCAATTAATCCCAATTAGATAATTGGATCGACAATCATCTATTTTAGTAAATAGGTGTTAGATTAATTAATTAATTTAAATTGTTAAATTGATTTCAATTAATAGAACACATATATAATATTGATTATTGTTCAACTTAATTACTAGTACCTCAACGTTATTTGAATGATTTATGTTAGTTGAGGTTCTATAATTATTTTGAAAAACCCGATAATTAATTAATGTAATTAATTATATAGTTAGGTCATATGTTCCTCTTAGGACAATATGCGCTTCCATATACCTTTAGAGAACATAGATGTAGGAATCACATAGACCAATCCAAACCTTCTGATGAGATAAAACTTTTAATAAAATCCCTCATTCTTAATTCAATTGAGAATCATTTCAAGCTATAAAGAAATACCCAATCTGTTGAGTTATTTCTTTCCTTCTGCCAACGGTTGAATTATGTGTAGCCCTTTACTATAGTGCAGTAAGCCGTGTTAGCGGGGAGTGCTATGGTAGAGTAAGCTGTAATTCAATTGACATAATGATGAAGGTAGCCATAGAAAAGGGTTATGTTGAATTAACGTGGTCGGCTAGATTAACTAGGGACTGCATTAGTTTGGCATAATCGAGTTCTATGAGCATCTTTGATTGGTAGGTTAGACTTGACACACGACGATTTTGATATTCGCGAGATTAACTTAGGTCATTATCAAGTGTGAGGAAAATTAATTTAGGGTCATATTGTGGATATGATTGATTGTGATCTACCTTTGGGCAAATATAATCGGGCTAGATTAACTACGGGTTATATTTGTCTATTGGACCTAAAGCCCATTAAGAAAAATCAGTTTTCTCGTTTGTCTACTAGAGGGAAGTGGAACTCGATAAAATTAGTGGGAGAACAATTAAATAACATAAGTCCAAACATTTAATTGTAACAATCATTTAACGCGAATCTCTAATAATCCTCTTCTCTATAATGTCTCAGATAATCATGTCTAAGAATCCCATAATGTCAATCCTCGACAATAAACTCAATGGCCCTAATTACCTAGATTGGTTGCGTAGTCTTAAGCTTGTGCTAACTGTTGAGGGGCGTCTCTACGTTTTGAACGAGAGGCTTCCCGCCACTATACCTGCCACAGCGACTGATGCTGAAAAGGAAACTTATGAAGTTTGGAAGAAAGATGACACCCATGCTAGGTGCTATATGATAGCCGCCATGGAGCCCGCGCTTGCGAGGAAATATGAGTCTCACTTGCATGCTTTCGATATAAAGGCTCATCTCGATAGCATGTATAGTGAGAATATTAGGGCATCGAGATACGCTGCTACAAAGGAGTTGATCACAGCGAGATTGCGCGAAGGGGTTTCGGTCCACGAGCACTGTCTCAAAATGATCACTCTCCTTGAAAAGCTAGTGAATCTTGATGTCACCCTCCCGGCCGAGCTCTCGTTGGATTTGATCCTGTTGTCTCTTCCTAGTTCCTATGAATCGTTCATAGTGAACTTCAACATGAACAAACTAGATCCTCCCTTGGATGAGTTAATGAACATGTTGGTCAGCTTCGAGTCCACCATTAAGAAAGAGAAGTCTGTTCTCGTTGCTGCTACTTCTGGAAAGAAGAGTTCTTTCCAAAAGAAGAGAAAAGAAAGAGTTCTTTTCCCTAACAACAAGTTCGAAGTGGGTGAAGGTAGTGGGGGCCCCAAAGCAAAGGTTAGCAAACAAGTTGATGATGCTTGCCATCACTGTGGAAAGAAAGGACATTGGCGCCGCAACTGCAAGGCTTACCTAAAGCAGAAAGGTTCTGAAAAGGGTACGTATTTCATTGACGTAAATTTGTCTGTCAACTCTTCTTCTTGGGTATTGGATACGGGCTGTGGCTCACATTTGTGCAATGATTTGCAGCTAATGACAAGAAGTCGAAGACTTAGAGCGGGTGAGACCTACCTAAGGATGGGGAATGGAGCAAGAGTTGCTGCTGAAGCCATTGGCACAATTTACTTAAATGTTTTGGATTCTAGTTTTCCTATTGTTTTGAACGATTGTTTATTTGTTCCGTCGCTCATTAGAAACCTTATTTCTATTCCTGTATTAGATATTGAAGGTTTTACTTTTGTTTTTGGAAATTCGATTTGCATTATACAAAAGAATGAGAATTTAATTTGCAAAGGACGGCTATTAAACAACTTATATGAACTAAATCCAAATGAAATACCTATTAACGTTATATCAGCAAAACGTAAGGAGATAGATCAAAACCCCGCACAACTTTGGCACGCTAGATTAGGTCATGTCTCTTTAAGAAGGATGAACGATTTTGTTAGTGAAGGATTGTTCTCTTTGGAGGACGTGAAATCACTACAAACTTGTGAATCTTGCCTTAAAGGGAAAATGACCAAGTCACCCTACAAAGGGGTAATGGAACGAGCCGAAGGTCTTTTGGATTTGATCCATACAGACGTATGTGGTCCACTAAGTGTTAGTGCGAAGGGTGGATATAACTACTTCGCTACCTTTACCGACGATTATTCTAGGTATGGGTATGTGTACTTGATGAAGTACAAGTCTGAAACATTTGAAAAGTTCAAAGATTTTAGACATGAAGTAGAAAAGCAACTCGGACGAAGTATTAAGAAGCTGCGATCCGATCGTGGTGGAGAATACTTGAGCATCGAGTTCATTGACTATCTAAAAGAAAATGGGATACAGTCCCAATGGACTCCACCGGGAACTCCTCAACTTAATGGAGTATCCGAACGTCGGAATCGAACTTTATTAGATATGGTTCGATCAATGATGGGGTTCACAAACTTACCGGCATACTTATGGGGTCATGCACTCCGTACTGCCGCGTATTTGCTGAATAGAGTTAACACCAAAGCAGTTAAATCCACACCTTATGAACTTTGGCATTCCCGGAAACCCAATTACAAACATATTAGGATATGGGGTTGTCCCGCTTATGTGAAGCGATTAATGGGAGATAAGTTGGATAGTAAATCCGACTTGTGCTATTTTGTGGGGTATCCCGAAGACTCAATGGGATACGAGTTTTATTATGTCAAAGAAGCAAAGACGTTTGTTTCAAGAAATGCCACCTTTTTGGAAAGGGAATTTCTATACGATAGAAAGGGCAGCATGATAGAACTTGAAGTAGTTCAAGAACCACAAAGTGAAGTTCAAACGCAAGAACAAGTGATCGAACCAATACAACAAACCACTAATATACCTCCTGAACCTACGGTACGTAGATCCGAAAGAGTTCGGAAAATGCCGGATAGGTTATTCCTCCTCGAAAATGATGAAGATCATGTTGATCTTGGACGAGATCCAAGAACATACAATGAGGCCGTATCGGATGCGGACATGGGACATTGGCTAACTGCCATGAAATCCGAAATGGACTCCATGTACTCCAACAAGGTGTGGACCTTGGTAGATCCACCTAAAGGAATCGTTCCTATAGGCTGCAAGTGGATCTATAAGAAGAAAATTGGAGTGGATGGAAAGGTATCGACCTATAAAGCTAGATTGGTAGCGAAAGGTTACACTCAAAGGCAAGGCGTTGACTATGAGGAAACTTTTTCGCCAGTCGCGATGCTGAAGTCCATTAGGATTTTGCTAGCCATAGCTGCGTGGTACGACTACGAGATATGGCAAATGGATGTGAAGACCGCCTTCCTTAATGGAGACATTGAGGAAGAAATTTACATGGCGCAGCCGGAAGGCTTCATATCTTCTGGAAGTGAGCAAAAGGTTTGCAAGCTCCAGCGATCCATTTATGGATTGAAGCAAGCATCCCGTAGTTGGAACATTAGATTCGACTCAACTATCAAAGAGTTTGATTTTGAGAAGAATCCGGAGGAACCTTGTGTATACAAGAAGGTTAGTGGGAGGGCAGTGATATTTTTAGTGCTTTACGTTGATGACATTCTACTCATTGGGAATGACGTAGGAATGTTGCAACAAACGAAAGCATGGTTGTCCACACGTTTCTCAATGAAGGATTTGGGAGAAGCATCTTATGTATTAGGAATACGCATCTATAGAGATAGAGCAAGAAAGATGCTTGGCTTATCCCAAAGCCTGTACATAGACACCGTTATGAAACGGTTTAGCATGGAAGAATCCAAGAAAGGATTCTTGCCAATGTCCCATGGGGTTCGTCTCTCGAAATCTATGTGTCCCCAGACACCTAGTGAAATCGAGGAGATGAAAAGGACGCCCTATGCTTCTACCATAGGAAGCATAATGTATGGCATGCTATGTACGAGACCCGATATTGCGTATGCTGTGAGTGTCACAAGCAGATATCAGTCTAACCCCGGCCCGGCTCACTGGAAAGCCGTGAAAGATATCCTCAAGTACTTGCGAAGGACTAAGGATATATTTTTGGTCTATGGGGGTGCCGAGTTGAAATTAGAGGGTTTCACTGACTCTAGTTTTCAATCGGACTTGGACGACTCAAAGTCGAATTCTGGATTTATATTCACGCTTAATGGTGGTGCCGTGTGTTGGAAGAGTTCCAAGCAAAGCACGACGGCCGATTCCACTACCGAAGCGGAATACATTGCAGCGTCCGAAGCTGCAAAGGAAGGGACTTGGATAAGGAAGTTCATCCAAGAGTTGGGTGTCATTCCTGATGCTAGTGATCCAGTACCGTTGTACTGTGATAACACCGGAGCCGTGGCACAAGCTAAGGAGCCGCGATCTCATCAGAAGTCGAAGCATATTCTGAGGAAGTATCACGTGATCCGAGAGATCATTGATAGAGGTGAAGTTAAGGTAGAACGAGTCACCTCGGAAGAGAACGTTGCAGACCCCTTCACGAAGCCTTTACCAAGATCGGTCCATGAGAAACATCGAGAGTCGATGGGATTGCGGTTTATGGGTAGTTGGCTTTAGGTCAAGTGGGAGATTGTTAGAGTAGGTGACCAACAAGCCAACATGTGGCTGTGGTTTTTCGTATTTATTATTGTAATAAACGAACCTTTATTCGTATTAATGATAAAACACCTTGGCATTCTATATCTTTGTCCCTTTGTCACAAGCATATATATAGTCCTTACAGTTATTACAAGTACTAGTAATTGATCGTTAGGATCGTGAGATATTTACTTAAGTATTATAACTGTTAAACGTGTTCCTAGTCGAAGGGTTACGCCACTAATGAGGATATCGGCCTTTCCCATTAAGACTAGCACTTCTGCATCTCATCAGTAAACGGTATTGTGATATCGGCATGCATAAGTGGGTGCTCGTAAGTTGACGAGTTCACTGAACTCCCTCACCCTAGAAATCTCTAAGTGGTTCCCAATAATCGAGTAGAGATATCTATGGTATAGTTGTACACCATTAGTCCTTATGACCTAGACATCACCGTGACTTCACTAGAGGACCAGCTGTATCGTGACCTGTCCCTGAGTTCCACCGAGGACCATCCCAAGGGCCAGTGTTCGTGCAGTCCGAAATCTAGTGGGAGGTCTGTGCATTGTAGTCGGGGATTCGATCGCTAGAATAGTCTTGGATGTCCTGTGTGTTCTGAAAGTTTGTAATCATTCTAAGTCTCTGGCCAGAGCTGACTAAGTGATGATTAGAGAATTCGATTCTTTAAGTCATGCACGTAAGGATTACAACACTTAGAACGATCGCACCGTTATTGAACATGTAAAGAGGTCTCGATGAACCAATGCCTCTAGTTCGATCGGGACATATGAATCGAAGGGACCGTACTGTACGTTAACTATATCTGAAGGTTCTTGCAGGCACTTCATTTGTATCTAGGGAATCATGACGCGTAGTTGCTAGACGCCAATCTTGATTCGTTGGGTGATTAAGGTGAAACGAGCTTCATCTTAATCGTAACTCGAAGGGGACGAGTTTTGACCACAAAGAGTTGTGGGCCCACGGCTAGCTTACACCTGAACCATCGAGGGTCACACTGCTCGTGCACATGAGATCTTTGAATAAACGGTCAGAGATAAAATAGTTTATCTTTGCATAATTGGAAGTCAATATGATTGAGTCCAACATTCGTAATTTGGAATTATGAATGAGAATAAGAAAAGGAAAAGAATAAGCGAACGTGTTAGTGAACTTTCTAAATCGGGAAGTTTCCAAATTTAGAAAGTCCACTGAACTAGGGTTTCCACTTTTGGAAAGTTGGAAAATAAGAGATGGCACTCGTAATGACGAGAAAATTATAATGACTCGGAAAATGTAATCGTTACAATTTTTCGATCATTGAATTGAGAGATACGAGCGATTAAAGAAACTAACGAGCTTAAGCTGTTGGGCCCAGTCCAACTTAAGCCCGCTAGGGTTTCATGCAAGGGACTATAAATACATGATTTATAACCCTAGCACAGACAACACAAACCCTAACCCTAAGCGGCCGACCTCTCTCTCTCTCGCCCCTCTCCCGCGCGGCCACCTCCGCCGTTGGCGTCGCTCCGTCGCCGGAAAACGGCCGTTCGTCGGCCGTTCTTGTTCGGTATCCTTTATCCTTCATTATTCTTTCCGTTTTATTCTAACTATTTCGTGTCTAGTGCCACGATTTAGTAGATCGAAGTATACGAGGTGAAATCCGAGAGGAGGAAGACCGTAGATCGAAGAATCGAGGAGCAACGCACGAGCCGAAGCTGCACGCTGCCCCACGCGCCGCCCCGGAAGACCGCGCGTGCTCTACACGCGCCGCCGTGAGCTGCCACACCGCCGCTGCTGCTGCTCCATTGCTGCCCCGATTCTACGGATTGGTTTCCGTAGTAATCACGACGTATCGTTCGCTCCTACCTCACGCGTCAAGAGGTAAATACTCGAAACCCTAGTTTCGTTTTAGGGTTTAAATTTAAACTATGATTTCATGCTTATGTTTGTATGATTTTATGTGATTATGTGTAATCGATTAAATCGTTGCAAGCATGTTATTTGGTTTAAATGCGAGCATGTTAATTGATTTAAATTCGGTTAAATTTATTAGCATGTATGTTGTTTTTAATTTCGCTGGAAGCGCAAAGGTACGCAATTAATTGATTTAATTTATCGGGCATGTACTTGTGTGTTTTAAAGTCGTTTAAATCACGTAAAATTTTTGTTTTCCGCTGCGTATGCGTGCCCGAAACCCAACAGGTAATATTACTGTTGTTATAGTAATATTGTTGTCAACCACATCAATATTATTATTTTGTTTGGATTTTTTTGTTTGTTTGAGTTATTCACGGAGTAACGTAAATAATATTAAACTCTATTATTGTAATATTACTGTGGTTGACGGCAATATTACTGTTGTTATAGTAATATTACTGTCACTCACAGTAATATTAATTCTTTTGGCTTTTTATTATGTTTACATTTGGTGAACGATCAACATAGTAATATTACTCTATTACACAATAATAATGAGTTTTGTTGTGTTAATATTACTGTGCTAGAGATTAATATAGCAATAATACTGTGTTAAACTGTAGTTTAGTTAATTTTACTGTGTTTAACAATAATATAACAATAATATAGTTAATATTACTGTCAATCACAACAATATTGTTGTTTAAACGAAAAAAAAATGCTACAGCAAGAGAAGAAAAAAAAATCGAAAAAGTCAACGTCTGAGACCAGCGAAAAAATCCGGAAGAAAAAAAAAATAAAAAAAATTGAAAAGTCAACGCCGTAATCCGGCGCAAAAAAAAAATTTGAAAAAGATTTTTTTTTCGAAAAAAAAAGTTTTGGGTAAAAAATGATTAATTTGTGAAATTTGGGGTCAAATTGAGGTTAAATTAAGTTAATGATGAAATTGGAGCATATTAAAGTATGAGGGGATCAATGTTTGATGATGAGATTGATTGTTTTCTGTGATAACGATTAGATATTTGTTTAGCTTTCGATTCAACGGAACTTAGAAACGAATTATTGCTAGGAATCACACTTTGTGCATTGTTTTGGTTGAATGTTTTGTATTTTAAATTTGGAGTTAATTTGTGTTAGATCATGCTATGTTCGGTTTTAGACCTCACCTTAGGAAATTTATGATACGAAGTATTGAGTAGTGAGTGATTTGGGATATGATTTGGGCCTTCTTTGATCCGTTTGAGCCTTTCAAGCCGACCTTTTTATCGAAATTTTCCTTAAAACCTTGATTTGAGCCTCGGAGAAAAGGTGTTCTTTCTTTTATCCAATGTGTATAAGGTAGAATAGATGGAGATTCTTGAAAAATTACCCCTTGGAGCTCGCTTGAAATTTTTTATAAAGTCCTTCTTCTTCCGCGAAAAAAAAGAGAGAGAGAGAGAGAGAGAAAAAAAAGAAAAAAAAAAGAGAAAAAAAAGAAGAAAAATATATATGTGTCTATATATATATAAAAAAAAAGAGAAAAAGAAAAAGAGAAGAAGAAGAGACTAGATGGGAGAAGTAAGGACTAGTTGTTGAATTGTTTTGAAAGCTCGATCCATTGTCTTAAGAGCAAAAGTGGAGACTTTTGAACTCTTTAGAATCGAGTTTATTAAAGTCCTTAGAGGTGACTTCATTGTTTCAAACGCTTATATTTCAAATTTCGGCGTAATCATCTCAATTCAAGAAGAATAGCCACATATACCCATATTTCCTACCGCGAAACAAATAGCCTAACAATTGAAAGCCAAAAAGCCCCAATGACCCCAATAGCTTAATGTTCGATATTAGTAGAATAGAATATTTTGGTGACTATTTGGAGTCAAACATATACATGTAAGCATAACTTTGTTCTATCTTTAATTTACAAATATTGGATTCTTGATGCAATTCCATGATTTGCGGTTTTTGGCTATGGTAAGTGACTAAGTGCTTTTGAATTTTGAGCTTGCGAATGCCTAAGAATTTTCATTATAATTACAAGTTCTAAAAACGTGAAGTTGGTCATTAATCTATGTGATGAGATGCAGTAGTTGAGGTTTTTGCTTACGATTAGATTTTGCTTGAGGACAAGCAAATGTTTAAGTTTGGTGGTGTGTTAAGTGCAGATATTACACTCAATACGTTTACTTTACGTGGATCTTTTGTTTAGATTTAATTATATTTGTTCTTTAATTTATTGATTTTGTGTTTTAAAGGTGAAAAACGAGAATTAGGTGTCCACGGAGGAAAAAAGATCAAAAAGAAAGGAAAAAGTTGCAAATAAGGAAACAAATCAAATTGGAAGAAGGAATCTCGCCACAGCTGTCCACCATTTCCAGCATATCTCTCTCATACGAACTCAGAATTAGGTGATTTTGGCGGCATTGGAAAGCTAGTTTCAAGGGCAACAATTCGTATTTACACAACATTCCAAAATTCGGTCTCCAACATGGCACAAATCGACGAACAATTCCTGATGGGGGAAAGTGGCGGAAATTGATTCCTATTAGGTTTCCACTACTTCCTTATCAAGAAAAGCCTATAAAAGCAACAAGTCTCTACACCATAAGCACGAAATTTTACACCTAAAAACGCGAAGAACGAAGATCAACGAAGACTCAAGCATAGTTTTTCTTATTTATTTTATTTATTCTATTTTGTTTATCATAAGAATTACAAGTCGCTAAACTTTTCATCTAGGATTTTGTTGGAACCCTATGTGGGGATGGTGAACCCGTTTTCTTGAGATTATGCAATTATGATTTTATGATTATTTCTTCTACTTGTTATGATTGGTAGTGCATGAACTTGATCAATTTATGTGCTTTATCTGTGATTATTGGGATTGACTCGACAGAGCTATTTTGATAATTAGACGGTAAGTATAAGAACCTTCGAGTAGTTTTCACCGGATGAGTGTGTCAATTGCATGTGGTGTCGTAGACATACATATATCACATTAGGTAGCCATTTACGAGACTTGTTAGTTAATGCTTTATTCATAACTTGTTTGCATAGACATATAGTGAACCGTTTATGAATAATAGACTCATAATACACGCGACAGCGAGTTATGAGTAAATTAGTGTCTCGGGTTAATAATCATGAATCATATATTTCATAATTGAGGGGTTTTGGGTGAGCAATTCTTGCATAGGGGGAAGATAAAATCCTAGGTCCGTTTTTATTGATATTTTCTCATGTTTATTTGCTTTCATAATTAGTTTAATTATTTAGCTGATTAAATTTGATAACTTTGCGTAGGCTGGATAAAAATCATAATTGTTAGAATTTGGTATTTAGGATTAGATAATTTGAGTATTCCCTGTGGGATCGACATCCGACTCTCACGAGTCCACTTTTACTACTTGTTTGCGATACGTGCACTTGCGTGTTAGGTATTTAGCCCCAACAACCACCTTAATTATAACTGTTTCGTGGTTGTATGTTAATTATTTATGTTTATTGTTGTCGCATGTTTATCATATGTAAATTATTTGATATGTTAAATTAGTACATAGTTGAGATATGTGGATATGAATATTTAATGTTAAGTTGTTGTATACATGGATGGTTTTTTGGGTATGTTCATTTATTAGTTGTTATGCTGTCGAAATTTTCGCTAAACAAGTGTACTTAATCATTTTCAGGCTGATTTGGAACGAGTGTACGATGAGACAATGCGTGATGGAAGTGACGAAAGCACAGCCAACTCAACTGCGATAGAAAAAGTGCTCGGAAAAAGCAAAGGGCTTGGAATTAAGATTGCAACCACCACAAAGAGTTCAAAGTCGAGATTTTTTTCAATTCCGCCGGAAGTGAAAATGGAAATGAAGTCAATGAAAGAGCAAATGCAACTTAAAGATGAAAAATGGAAAGATTGGAAGCGGAATTGAAAGAAACCCGAGAAATTGTGAACACCTTGGTCGGCCGTTTTGGACTACAAGCCTCGACATCGACTCCTTCCAATGATGGTGGAGTATAAAAAGGGATGAACTTTGTTTGGTTTTTGAATTAAAGTTTGAAACACTACATTATATGCTTTTACGTTTTCATGTACTTTTTTAATTTATGTTTTGTGCTACCTTGTTATTTAATCCGTATAATTGGTTTTAATATTTTTGATATAAGTGTTTTTTTTTGTACAACTGCTAGTTGAATTTGTTAATTGAAAAAATAAGTGAACCAAAATTTATATATATATAAAAAAAAAGAACTTGCAACTAAAATACAAAATAGTCGCAAACAAAAACTGTAGTAACTAGGGACGAATAAATAAAACAAATCGTCGCAAATAACTCGTGGGACTTGCGACGAAAACGGCTATTAGTCGCAAACATTTTCGCAAACGTAGCGATAAATCATCACAAAACGTCGCTTAATGTGGCGATGAACATATTATTCGTCGCAAAGGGTTGCAACTTATTAGTTGTTCGTCGCAACTGGTAAGAGACGAAAGTATAGGATCCGTCGCGAACATTGAAAAAAACATTTTTTTTTCGGAAAATACGAATGTTGCGACGATTTATGTAATTCGTCGCCAAACTTGGCGTCGCAAATGACTTTTCGTCGCAGACCTTGCGACGGGGCGTTTGGCGACGTTTTGTGTTGGATTTAGCGACGAAAACATTTCGTCGCAAACAGTAAAAAAATGTCGCTAAATATACATTTTCGTCGCCAAATTTCGTCGCCAGTCGATCATTTTGGCCTAGTGATAATTGTATATTAATTTGTTATCCTTATTTGTCATCCTTATCTAACCACTTATATATATTGATCATTTATGAAACTTATATTCACATGTTTTCTTAATTTCTCTATTGGATCATTTAAATGATTGCTTAATTGTAAATGTTTCCTGATTGAAAACGGTGTCGTCCTTTATATTTGAACGTACGACGTCGTTTCGTCGTGAATTGTTCATCCTAATTGTTTGTCTTTCCTTGTGCATTTTTTGCGCTAAAGTAGAGGGATGTTTTCGCGTTTTCTTCTCTTAAACAATGCATGAACGCTCAACCATGGCTAATGTCATACCCTAAATCAGGATACTGTTGAGGTGCAAATAATGTCCCACATCAGTTTAATATGGGTTTAATGTCCCATATACTGTCACTCGATAGCTCCACCGCGCATGTTAACACACTTGAAACCCAATCCTCTGAGGGAACTAAAGTCGAAAAGTGTATTACTTGGTGCAAACAACTCCTTGGGGAAACGATAATACTCGTACCAATAGTAACAAAACGGGTAGGCCTCCAAGTTCAACTCCAACATCTCGACTTGTGATCTGGAGAAGGCGAATTCGAGCCAACGAGTGATTGAATCACCGAACGATTTGTCTAGAGAAAAACACTTCCAAAGGTTTTTCCAACAGAGTGAAAGAATACTTTTTCGACCGGCTTCCTTGAGTGATATGAGAGAGATAATATCGACAAGAATGCCGTCTGGTAACCGACTTATCCGATCTTCATCACCGCCCACAAAACTTCCCTTACCACACTGTCGGTCAAACAACATAAATACTACATCAGAATTTTTGAATCATCATGTCCACAGAATTTGATATCTTGTTGTCGCAAATTGAACCGGAGAAAGAAAAACGGTACTAGATATTAAAATCATATAAAAAAAATTAAAATTAGGGTGTTCATATACCATCAAAATTAGGTGTTTCGTATACCATCAAAATTAGGGTTTTTCAAATACCATCACAATTAGGGATTTTATTCGAGGGGCATATACATACATGATTGGTTAACACACACACACACGCACGCGCGCGCGCGAGCACACACGCACACACACACACATACATACATATATATATATATATATATATATATATATATATATATATATATATATATATATATATATATATATATATATATATATATATATATATATATATATATATATATATATATATATATATATATAAATATATATATATATATATATATATATATATATATATATATATATATATATATATATATACATATATATATACATACATATATATTATATATATATATATATATATATATATATATATATATATATATATATGTATATATATATTCATAACAAATAAAAAGAAAAGAGATAGAAGATTCTTCGTCGTTGAAAGCCGACCTTATTCATTTGGGTTTGAGCTTCGGTGTCGATTTTGAGTCGCTTCCCATCATCCATAGAGCTTGAATCTCCGGACATGGCTCTTTGCAGTTGCCGGACAGAAAACGGAGAAACCTAGAAATGAATTGATGTTTTATAGACGGAGAATCTTGCATCACTTGCTTTGAGGTTTTTCTGTAACGACGCGTGTCAACTGAAAAATCCATTTGTAAAAGAAGTATCTGTATAATTTCATGCCAAACTCATCTTATTATTATTTTAACATTTTTGATTGTATTCCTTATGTTTTATTATAAATAAATTAATTTTCTGTAACCCTGCATAATACCAAAATCTTTCCTAAAATAAATAGTTTGTTTAATATTCATGACAATCAATAATTTTCCATACAATTGGTCAAGAAATAGTAGATTTCTATGTAGGGTTGAACATGGATTGGATTGGTACGATTATCGACTATCAAATCGATTCAACGCAACCACTGCATATCTAACATAAATCGGAGAAAATAATAATTCAAATAGTCAAAACCAGTTGAATGGATTCTGGAAATGGAAATTAGGGTTTTACAAGACCTGAATCGAAAACAGCTAAGCAAGGTAAAAATGGAAATTAAATTGAATAGCTTTAGCTAACACGATAATCGGATAAAGCATACTACAAGAAAACAGGGCTTCACTGACAGAAAATTAGCGACAGAACCGACTGTCACTATTTACTGACACATTGCCGACAGATTACTGACGAACTTATTAATATCTGTGACATATTTAAAGTTCGTTGGTAATCTGTTGTTGATCTTGCGACGGCACCATATTTGGTTGCTATTCCGTCGCCGATCTTACGACATAATCAAGTTTGGTTGGTACATTGTCGCTAATGTGACGAGGGATTTAAAATTCGTCGCAAAGTCGTCGATAATTTTTTCGTGTAACTGTATTTTGTCAGTAATCCGTCGCTAATGTTGCGACCGTATTTTTTCCATCGCTGATTTGTGGTCAACCGACGAAAAATGAAAAACAATGGTCCCAAATGGTTGAGTGTTGATGATTGGAACAAACTTGTTGAGGATATTTTCGCAACTGATGCATGGAGAAAAAAAAGTGATGCTGCTAAAAACAACAGGCTGACTGAGAAAGATGGTTCCATAACAAAACATACTGGTGGTTCAATTCCGTTTAGAGAGCAGGAAAAAATAATGGTAACTTTTAAGTTTTTATTGTTTACTGTATGATGAATTATTTGATTTATTAAGGAAATATTAGATTATTTGACCCAATGAACTTACTTGTGCGCAGAAAAGAGCACTTGGTGTCGATAATGTTTCTGAAATGGATGTTTTTGATAGTACGCACAAGAGACAAAAAGGACAAGGCGATTTTGTTGATAGTAAGTCCAAGAGAGTTCGTGTAAGTGAATATATGTAATTTTTTTTTATTTAAACTATTCGGGCTATATGGAGTTCTTTCCAATTGATTATATTTATTTTACTTGACTATGCAGGATGTATATGAAGATGTTCGATCCCAAAAACATGAAAATGGTGCCCCTATTGATCAGCTTGAATTTGATCCTCCATCTTGGGTGGAAGCAATTGGTGGATCGTCTAAGGGTTATGTGTATGAATTCGGATACCCAGGGCCGGTCCGGCGTATTTGGGGGCCCGAGGCGAGAATATATTTTGTGCCCTTAACAATATGGGGTTTCGGGCAACGCCTCGACTTTTTTTTTTTTCCTTTTTTTTGATAAAATAATATAGATAAATATTTATTAATTTAAATTTGATTATCAATAAAATATTGAAATTATTTATGTATATCTAAATATTTTTTTTAAAAAAGCAAATGTTAGAAATGTATGAAATAATTTTTGTTTGAAAAAAATAAAGATTTTTAAATTGTATAGCTTTAAAATTTATAAATAGATTTTTTTTTTTACAATAGAAGAATAAACTTTTTTTATACAGTAGAAAAATATTTTTTTGACACAAAAAATGTTAATATATATATATATATATATATATATATATATATATATATATATATATATATATATATATATATATATATAGATATAAAATACTAAAAATGGGCCCCTAATAAAACTGGGCCCTGGGCGTGGGCCCTGCTCGCCCCACCCCAGGGCCGGCCCTGCGGATACCATAAGCCAGCTAATGAAGTAATGCCGAATATTTCACATTCTTTTCCAGGTAAACATGTTGCTCTTACCACATCTCATTATATTAAACAATTGGAGAGTAGGTTGAATAGATATGAGAAGAAAGTAGAGAAGCTTATTGATATTGTAAAGAAGTTGGCACAAAACAGTGGCGTGGAGGATTTGGCAACATCTGATTCTGAGTCGATTGATGGCTCGTTTAGAGATAATCATTCAGAATAGGTTTGTTTGGTATTATGTTAGTTCTTTTTATTTATTTTTATCTTGATATTTAAAACAAATACATTTTTTTTCTATCTAGCAACTATTTCTATTGGATTAGGTTGATTTTGAGTTTCTTTAAACATTCGTTGGACGTTATTATTTCATAATTATGGTATTAATGATTTTTTGATATTTTTTGCGGTAATTAATTTTTCTTGATGTACAAGATGTGGTATATTGATTACTGATCTTTATTGGCATACGTTGTATATTGATTTTTATTGATTGTTTGTTGCCATATTGCTTACTGATCATCAACAACATAATCCGTCAGTGAATTATTTGGACAAAATCCACCGACGAAATATCCGTTAGTAAATCACCGACTGAAATTTATTGGAATATTGGTGACTGATCGGCAGCGATAAAATCCGTCACTACATTTTGGTGAATCACCGACGGCATTGTTGTCGGTAGATTGGTGACCGATTGCTGACAGAATAATCAATCGGTACATTATCATAACGACGGATGCCGCTGACGGACTTTCCGTTGGTGAATTACTGACTGAATATATATTCGGTCGGTACAAATACCAACACCTATACCGACAGAATTATCCGTCGATAAATTGAATTTTACTGACGGAAAATTCAACCTTTTGATGATTATTTTGGCGAGGAAAAGTTACGAATCTACTGACTGAATTTCCGTTGCTACGTCACCGTCGAAAAAAAATATTCGTCGGTACGGTTTAGCGTTGGGGGTTTTACCAACCGATTAATGGCGTCGATAAATCCGTCAGTGATCTCATTTAGCGACAGATTTTGATAGATTACCGATAAAAACTTCAGTCGGTGAAGCCCTTATTTCTTGTAGTGGCATAAAGAGATCGGCACATCGTCGGGCTATTTATTGGCTATTTGTGGTAAGGGTCACAGGCAGCGCACACTCCACTGTACTTCCATCCAGAAGATCAGAAATGGCGTCGCATTCACAATGTCGACTGAACAAAATTAAAGATTAATTAGGTAAAACGGTTCATTTCACGGCATAGTTGGGCTCGAGATTTCTCGATTATTTTACATATAGAAATCACCTTTGGATGCGGCCAATAAATAGCCCGACGATGTGCCGATCTCTTTATGCTTTATCCGGTTATCGTGTTAGTAGCTAATCAATTTAATTCATTTTTACTTGCTTAGCTGTTTTCGATTCAAATATTAATTCCACTTTCACTAAAAAAATAATAAAAAATTGGAAATCGGAACTTTTGGGATTCAGATCGAAAAATATAGGCTTAATTCCACTTTGCACCCTTGAAATATACCATTTTGGCACTTTGCACCCTCGAAATAAATTAATAGCACTTTGCACCCTCGAAATACAATAAATCATGCATAATGCACCCCAAATGATTTTTTAAAGCTAAAAAATATAAATTTAATATTTGTAGTGATATTTTTTTAGGATGCCAAATGTCAAATATTTTTTTTATTCATCAATCATTTTGAAACTATAAAGTTCAAAAATAAAAATACATTCCATCAACATATTTAAAAATTATATTGTTTTATCAAAATAAAATATTTTACGAAAAAAAATCATTCAGCTATTACGTTATCAAGTTATCTGAAAATTATTTTTTCTTCCAAATATTTTCACCTAATATTTTACAAACAGTGACATAAAAGATCCATAATCGAATAATTTAGTGATAAAAGATTATTTTTTTTATTTTTCTTTTGTAAGATAATGTAGTTTTTTTTAAATAATCCGGTGTAATTTTTATTTTTTCGCACTTTGTCCGCTTGAAATTAGGTTTGAGGTTCAAGAAAACAACAATTTTTTTTTTTTATTTTGTACCCCAAAAAGAAAAACACCAATGAAAAATAAAATTGCCTTTATTATTCAATTGAGGGTGCATTGTGAATGATTTATTGTGTTTTGAGGGTGCAAAGTGCTATTATTATTTTTCGAGGGTGCAAAGTGCCAAAATGGTATATTTCAAGGGTGCAAAGTGGAATTAAGCCAAAAATATATGGTTCCGAAATCAAAATTATTTGAATCCAAATTGATGGTATTTGAAGTATCAAATCCAGCATTCTACATTGTTGTTCACGACACATACACTAAGTGTCAGTCTCAATCGAAAAAGTTAAAGAATAACCAATTGAACGCCGTGAGGCAATTGCGGTTCAATATGTTGCTTTGCCACGTCGTCTCTCGCATTTTTATCCGATTCCAAGCGACGACTTATTCGGTTTAAAAAATATACAACAGACGGATCGACTATTATTTTCTCAAGCACTGTGCAGTTCTTCAAAACGTACCGAACTAATGCATTGTTACTGGAGCAAAACTCATATCCACAAAATCTGAACACTTTAAGATGCTCGTGCCGAAACCTTGTATTAATAGCTGCAGCATCATAGTCCACTTGTCTATGCCTTTTATTCTGCACACATAGACGAAAATCATACAAGTAGCGTATTTATGTTTGCTTTTTATTACATGTTGATACAGACGAAAACCGAAAAAAAAGAAGAAACTTTGAGAGAGAAACTTATTTTAACCTACCTTTAAAACAAATTCCTGCAAGAAAGGAGACGCCCTTATCAGAGAAGCGAGCCTAACGAGACTTTGATCGTCAGATGAATAACATTCGATGGCCAACTTCTTCAGTTTAGGCATTTCAGGGAAATAACTGTACAGCTCGATCGTTTCTTCTATGTCGTGAATCCTCGACGGCACCAAATTAAGAGTCTCCAATTGAGAAATGCAGCTAGACAATACAGAAAGTAAATGTTTCACAGAAATACTGTCGTAGTCGCAACTGACAGTTGCATCAACCAGCATCGGGACATTCTCGAGCGAAACTCCCTTTAGACTCGTAACACTAAGTGAGGCGAGATTCGGAGCGTAAACTTTAAGTGATTCCAAGCCCGTGCATTTGACTATCTCCAAGTGTTTCAACACGAGTGATGGACCACAAACTTCGATCTTCGATACTGTCCATGTGGTATGGACAATCAATTGTTCGAGTAAAGGGCAGTTACGTAAAAATAACTCGATGTCTCCACCTCGCAAATTAACTTTTTTAAGCGACAATTCTTTGAGGGACTTAAATCCGAGAACCATATTGCTTCTCGGGGCTAATAACTCGTAGGGGAAACAAAAATCTTTAAAGTAAACATCAAAGTCAAACTCCAACCTCCAAACATGTCTGGAAAACGCGAATTCAAGCCACCGAGTAATGGAATTACCATCTAAAGGAAAACGGATCTTAAGTTTTTTCAAGGTGGGGGATTTGTGTGATCGGATAACGGAGTTCACCCACTTCACGTACTTGTGTCCCTCGCAAGCTGACACGTCGAAATCAAGATAAGGTACATGTTTCCATAAGTTTATCCAACGGGACGAAAGAACACTCGTTCGAGCTGCTTCTTTGAGCGATAGCAAAGACAGTATATCGACAAGAATGTCGTCGGGCAACTGACTTATCCGATCATCATTATCGACCACATAACTTCTGTTACCACACTGTAAGTCAAACAAGATTGTACTTACTACATTAGAACTACTTAACAATGCAATAAGAAGAAAGTTTTGCATTAAATCAATCTTCAATCACAAAGCTATAACTTATCAGTACAGTATCAGATTAAAAAAAAAAAATTAGGGTTTTAGTTTAGCAACAAAATTAGGGTTAAAGCAACAATCTTGTTATGAAATCTTACGCTGTTCGTTTGGGGTTGAAGATTGGTATCAGTATTGATTTGCTTCCCACCCATGAAGCTTGAATCTTTGTACAGAGAACCTCGCAATTGCCAAACAATAGAAAAAATCTTATGGAATGAATTAAATTTAAAAAAAAAATCTCTTATAAAATATACGAATTGATTGATTTAAAAGAAGTTGTAAAAAAAAAAAAACGACAAATTAGGTCAAATTCTACACGAAAGACTATAGGCCCAATCCCTAATAGTTGGGTAACTGAGTTATCCAATCATAATAAGGGTTATATTTATAGGAATTTACGTTTATATCCTCAGAAAAAACTCACATGCCAGGCACGTGCAAACGATTCCAACGAGAAGTGAACTGAAATTAATTACAAGACACCGTGCAACAATTTAATGAGTTCGGGAAAACAATTGTAAATTTCTTTTGTCAGGGGTAACGTGCAAAACATAAAAAAAAAAAAAAAAAAAAAAAATCAAGAATAAGATTGAAAAAAATTCCCCCAAAAAAAAATTCAAAATGTAATCGGCGGATTTTAGAATTTCTATTTTTTCGGTCATCTATAATGTAACGTACATAATAATATTGGGAATTCAAAATCTAATATTTATTCCAATTCTGTTCCAGAAAAATTGGAAATCTAGAAATTGGAACTTTCAGGATTCGGATAGAAAAATATTGTTCCAAAATCTAAGCAATTTGGATCGGAGTTGATGGTATTCGAGACCCGGGGCACAATCAAAATTAACATAAGTGAATTTAACGAAATCGGTAAAGGAGATCGACTATTCTGGTCTATTTTGATGTCCGCATCGACATCCTCGACGAGTTGAGAGCTGATTCCAAACCCGAGAAACAGACTATCTCCAAGTGTTTCAACACGAGGGACGAACCACAAACTTCGAGCTTCGATTTTTCCAGGTGAACGGACAATCAGCTTTTCGAGCAGGGGGCAGTTACGTAAAAATAACTCGATAGCTCCGCCGCTCACATCAACATTCTTGAATGACAATTCTTTGACTGACTTAAAGTCGAAAAGCTTATTACTGCTCGGGGCAAATAACTCCTCGGGGAAACAATGACATTCGCTCCGGTATTTGGGAATAGGAAAGTACTCCAGCTCCAAACTCTGAACTTGTCTGGAAACTGTCAGTCAAACAAAGACGATGAAATACTTAATTAGGATTTAGAACTACTGCA
Organism: Erythranthe guttata; assembly: GCF_056151865.1. Classification (NCBI taxonomy): domain Eukaryota; kingdom Viridiplantae; phylum Streptophyta; class Magnoliopsida; order Lamiales; family Phrymaceae; genus Erythranthe; species Erythranthe guttata. The sequence continues at coordinate 12,275,140 of NC_142539.1, forward strand.
CAATGCAATAAGAGGTAAAGTTGCACATAATTCGAATTCGATAATCATATCAAAAAATTAAATTAGGGATTTCAACAAAAATGGGATTTTATGCCAGAGAGATACATAGAGCCAGAAACTAGAGAGAGAAATAAAAATTGCCACAGTCTTAGTTTGTATAAGCACGGAGGATGTTGGAATTTTGTCACTGGATAATCCATCAAATTATATTTGATTTCACCCAAAATAACATGCTTTTAATTTAGGGTCTATTAGATATAACCCCCTTAAACATTCAAATAATAGGGGTAGATCCAAATTTAAATTTGTCATTTTGATAAAAACTCAAACTTTTCTAAATTACATAAGTACCCTCAATCAAATCCCACAAATCCCGTTACTTTACCTTTTGAAATAATATCAAATCCCTCTCTATTTTCCCGTTAAAACACTATCCCCACAAAACCACTATCAAAATCTGCAAAACGTCCCATAGAAAACCATAAATTTATACACCGGCGATTGACGATTTTCTGCACTCCGAAATCCCTCCCTATTTTCCCGTCGGGTTCGCCGCTTCCACCTCCGACCGTCGCCACCTCCGTCACCGTTGTCGCCGGTGGCCAACGACGATAACAACGATATTGGCCATAAGCAACACCTCCACCATCGCCTAGTCCTCCACCACCACCACATCCGACCACCTCCACCTCCAAGACCGCCAAAAACGACCAAGACCTCCGCCGCTCCCGCATCCAAGGTCGTAACAATCAATTTAGGAGTGATATCGTCTTTCGCCGCCGTCGCCGTCGTCGTCACTGCTCCAATCTAGGGTTACTCAAATCTAGGGTTTTGATAATTTTTCGGCCCATAGTTGATTAACGAGATGCATAGTCGAATTACATCTGTATTAATATACTATCCCATATCATTTAATAGACTATCCCACTAGTATAATTTTACTATGGATCTCGTTAATCGACTATGGGCCGAAGAATCATCAAAACCCTAGATTTGAGAAGTGACGGCGGCGGATTTGTGTTTTAAAATTAATAGACTATCTCATATCTTTTAATAGACTATCCCATGTATCTAATTCGACTATGGATTTAGTTAATTGACTATTGGAAAAATAATAATATATATGGAAAGTGAATAATATGTTTGTTTGAAATACTAATCAATTAGGGTAATTTTCCTTATTATATGAAAACGATTAGGGTAAATAATAATATATATGAAAAAATAATAATATATATGGAAATTGAATAATATGTTTGTTTGAAATACTAATCAATTAGGGTAATTTTCCTTATATCGTGTAATAGACTATCTTATTGATCTAATTCGACTATGGATCTCGTTAATCGACTATGGATCCCGTATTATTCAACCACATAGTATATTAATAATTTCAATATAGTACATTAATCTGCTATGATAGAATATTACGGTTATAGTAGTGATATGAAATTGTGTTACAAACAATATACCAGTGAAATGACAAGAACATTGAGAACAACACCAACGTAAAGTATTCCAACATAACCAATAAAATAGAACATTAATAATCTCATAATTTCAATCTAGGGTTTTGATAAAATACATAAAACACATCATAACACAATCAAACCAATATGTCGAGTTAAAAAACTCTAGTACATTAATAATATCATAATAGTATAATAAAATGATAATGGTAGTATCATGCGGTATTCATAATAGTATACTACTGTATTACAACGGTTTAACACTTAACCGAAGTTACCGAGCCATTACATCGTAAACACCTCTTTATAGCAACCAACCCACCAAACCTCAACAAAATCCGTACGAAATTCGCCATCGAAAAAACCTAAAATCATGAAACAAAATGAAAAATGCAGAATACTAAAAAATGATTAAATAGACTGCAAATACATTTGAATGACAATATATTAATATCATCAAAAATAAACTTAAAATGCAAAATCCATACGCTAAATTAAAAAAGACTACGAACTATATTTTAATGTACTACCCAACACACTTAAATCGACTGTTATAAACAAATAAACCAACTATCGATCGGGATAAAAAACATGAACTCGACCACAGCGGACAATTATTCCGATTATTGCATAAACCAACTACGAAGCTCATATAAAACAACTCTGGTCCGATCTGCGTGAACCATCCTCTTCTAACTCTGTCAATCCTTTTCCAAACAAACATCATCATCTTCTAACGGAAAACGATGAACGCTTAAATCCGAACCTATTTCAACGCCGGTGAAAAAACGATGGAAAACGATGAAAAACGATGAAACGCTGGATAAATTCTTCAAAACCGGTTCAAATCCGAACCCGATTGAAAACGATGAAAACGATGGAAAAAGATAAAAAACGATGAAAACGATGAAATCCGAACCTATCTTCAAATCCGATGGAAAACGATGAAACGCTGGATAAATTCTTCAAAACCGGTTGTACAAGATTTGATAGAAACCGCCAATATACTCACGTAATTTTATTCCGTGATTTTAGGCAACATATCAGCAATCTCATATCACGTAGTTAAGAAAGTAAATACCTTTCAAAAATAAAACAAAATAAAAAAGGGGTATTAAAGGAAAATTACATAATATATTTTGCCAAGTTGGCAAATTTGGGTGTATCTCAAAAAGGGAAAAATTAATTGGATCTACCTCATTAGAAAATATGAACAAGGGGGTTATCCCTAATAAACCCTTTAATTTAACTGTTTTTCCATGTTTGTGAAATGTAATAAATTATGCAACTAATTATAGTTCAATCCAGTTCATTAGTAAATGTTTTTCGTTTTAACTAATAATATAATGTCATTAGAATTAAGTTTAAAAAATACTTGGTTCAAAAGTTACAATTATAATCCATCAAGACAAAACAGAGAACTTTTACCAATTAAAATCGACCCTTTTTCTCTCAGCTAATAATCTTGATAACTTGGATTAATTACTCAGTCGGGCTTCGACTTTTCCGAAACCGCAGAAAGAAAGAAAGAGCCAACAAAACTACGTTGTTTGCCCCTGTTGTCCCCCTAGTCGTTACTCAGTCGGAACATTCTCGAGCGAAACTCCCTTTAAACTAGCAACCCCAAGCGAAGTAAGGCTCGGAGCAGAAACTTTAAGTGATTCAAAACCCGAGAAACAGACTATCTCCAAGTGTTTCAACACGAGTGATGAACCACAAACTTCGACCTTCGATATTTTTACCGGAGAATGGACAGCCAGCTTTTCGAGCAGAGGGCAGTTACGTAAAAATGACTCCATGGATCCACCACTCACACTAACTTTTCTAAAGAACAACTCGCTCAAAAGATAATGCAAAGATTGTAAATCGGTTTTTTTTTTGGAAATTGGAACGGAAAAACTTAATTCACAATTATAAATTTTCAAATCGAAATAGACAGAATTTGGAATTTCTATTTTGTTTAGTCACCTGTAATATAAAATACATAATAATATTGATATTTCAATTCTAAGTTTTGGAAAATAAAAATAGGATTTTCGTTGACTATGGAAGCCGGAGCTTTCAAGAATCCGACCGAAAAACATTGTTCCAAAATAAAATTTATTTGGACTGCAATCAATGGTTTGAAAATTTCGTTCGAATTTCCACCCCCATATATAGCCCATCTTTTCGGGGTGTAAATCCAATATTCAAGATCCGGCGCGACATTTAGCTCTGCACTTGGATAAATTATTATTTTCTCAAGCTGTTTAAGTTTATAAACTCATAAAAATAAATAAACAAAAAAAAAATAAAAAAATAAAAAAAAAATAAAAAGATAATATAAAGTTAAAGAATAATCAATTCAACGTGGTGAGGCAAATGTGGTTCAAGATGTTGCTTCGCGTTCTTCCGTGCAGCTTCCTCCTCACTTAATCTGTATCTATCAAATTTGTGACGGCAATATTCATTAGCGCAGGGATCAATTATTATTTTTTCAAGCACAACGCAGTTCTCCAATACATATTCGACTAACGCATCGTCGCTCGGGCAGCCATAATACCCACAAAATTTGAACACTTTAAGGTGCTCGTGCCGAAACTTTATAATAGCAGCACCATCATCGTCGACTCGTGTAGGAACCATCCCACTTCCAAAGTTTTTGTTCTGCACACTCCGAGAAATCAAAAAGAAGGAATAAATCATACTAGTACAATATTTATGTTTGCTTTCATAATATTGACAAGCACAAAAACATGAAAGAGAATTTGACCTACATTTAGAACAAATTCCTGCAAGTGCGGAGATGCCCTTGTCAAAGAAGCGAGTCTCGTAAAACATTGGTCGTCAAAAGAATCATAATCGATGACCAACTTCTTCAATTTAGGCATTTCAGGAAAATTGCACAGCTCGTCGTTTTCTTGATTAATGTGAAAAAGCGGCATCACCAATTTAAGAGTCTCCAATTGAGAAAAGCAGCAAGACAGTGCGTGAATTATAATTTCCCAATCAAGACCGTCATGGGTACAACCGGCACATAAATCAACTAGCATTGGAACATTCTCGAGCAAAACTCCTGTTAAACTCGTAACCCTAAGCGAGGTAAGTCTCGGCGCGGAAATTTTAAGTGATTCCAACCCCACGAAAGAGACTATCTCCAAGTGTTTCAACACGAGCGACGGACCACAAACTTCGAGCTTTGATACATATTCTCCCGGGGAATCGACAATCAATTTTTCGAGGTGAGTGCAGTTATGTATAAAGAACTCGATAGCTCCACCACTCAATTGAACATTCTTAAGAGACAATTCTTTGAGGGAGTTAAAGTTCAAAATCATATTGCTCCGGGCAAGTAACTGTTCGGGGAGACAAGAACAACTGCCATAGTTACGAAAGTCCGGATCGTCAAGGTGCAACTCCAACCTCTGAACATGTCTGGAAAACGCGAACTCAAGCCACTGAGAGATCGAATTAGTGTACGATTCGCCTAGAGGAAAATTGATTTTGAATTCCTTTATTGTGGGCGATTTGTGTGATTCGACAACGCGGTTCACCATGTTGACGTACTTGGGGCCCGCACTTTTCACTAACTCGCCCCGTGACACGTCCGATTCAACGAAGTCGAGAGAGGGGGTGTATTTCCACATGTGTAACCAACGGAACGAAAGAATACTCGTTCGAGCTGCTTCTTTCAGCGATAGGAAAGACAGTATATGGATACGAACTTCTGCCGGCAAATGACTTATCCGATCAACACCATCACTTCTACCGGCAAACTGTCAGTCAAACAAGATGATAAAATACTACATTAGAATTCAGCAATAATCGGAAAAATTTTGTGCTACGCATAATCGTCTCGATTCTATATTTCTCACACTACTACGGATCCGTTTGCTGATTTTATCCAAAGGGAAAATTATCATAATCCCCCCCCCCCTCCCAAAAAAAAGAAATTGATCTTTGTTGCATATTTAATGTGTCGTATCAGAAAATTGAATTAGGGTTTTCTCAATTACAAACAAAATTAGGGATTTTACGCAAGAGAAATACATATAGCAGAAAAGTAATCGAGATCTTACGTTCCTCTTATCGGGCGGCAAATAAGAACGCTTCCTGCGCATGGCGTCTTTGTACATGATTCTCAGCAATTGCTACACATAGAAACGGAGAAACAAGAAATAAATAAACGATGGAATGAGATTCATCAAATATAACCAACCCTAAGCCATTTGTGTAATTATTTTTAGTGTAAATTACAACCAAACCCCTGAGGTATGGTCAAATTATGAAAAAATTCCTCATGTTTGGATAATTACATTTACCCCCTCAATTATGAATCTTCTTACATGTTCACCCTTATGGTGTCAAATTCAACATAATCTTCTAGATTTCGTGGAATATTGTTATCTAATTTGTGCAAAAATACAGAATCTGATGCACCACAATCTGATATATACAAGCAAAAAAACACATTTTATGATCATCTTATTTTAAAATATTCGAAATTCAAAATTCAATAGTTGTATTTTCTTTCATTTCCTTGAATGCAATAAAACTACAAGTCATTGTTTAAAATGTAGCATATATATCATTATTCATTTATTTGTAGGTTGTATCCTCGTTATTTAAATGTAATATTTTTAAATTTTAGAATATCCATTGACTTTTCAATTGATATTTTTAATAAATAAAATATTATTTTTTCCCAATGAATCCGTTCAATAAAAGAGGAGAAATTATAGGGTTGTCATTAAAATTTAAGATACAAATTGAATGATTCATAATCATAATTGTCACAAATAATACTCCGAGGAGGTGAATGTTAGAAAAAAAATACCTCGTGGAAGTAAATGTTACACATATTATATTTTCGGGGTGCAAAGTGTATTTAACTTTATAATTAGGGGCCTTAAGATATAGGTCCCTAGTGACAAAACTTATTAGAACTAAATGACAACCTTAACTAAACATTTGCTACACATCCTTCATAAAATTCATTCCAAAAATGCCCTCCCACTCACAAATTCGAAATTTACATTAATTAAAATTCAAATTACATTTATTGTTTTTTTAGTCAGCATTTAATATATTTTAATTTTTTCAACCAAACATTTTAAATTTTTTTTATATAAAACACGATTTAATATCCTTTTCTTTTTCTTTCTATTTCTTCATTGTACCAATTTTTACACAATTAAAAAAAAATATTTTTTCTCTTCGTAGTATTGAAGATTACGAAAAAAAAAAATTAATTCAATTTACATATTTTAAATATTTTTTTTTTTGATTTTATCTTTTGTTAATACTGTAGTAGACTATAGTATACCACTGTCTAGTGTAGCATACTACGGGGTACAATAGTATACTTGTGCTATAGTATACTACGGTATACTATGGTTTACTACGGTCTACTGTTCTAAACCCTAGCCGCAAAACAACTCTCAGCCGTCGCCAAACCCTAGCCGCCAACAATTTGCAGCCGCCACCAACTTCTATCCACCAAACCCTAGCCGCCAACCAAAACCCTAGCACCATCAAAGAGGCCTAGATTGATGCAACCACCTCCCACCGTAGACTAACCTCACACCACCGTCTCCATATGGCCATCTACAGCAACCATCCGCTCTAATACATGATAACCGTTGCGCTCTCAATCGTCACGAGCCATAAATCAACGCTGCATTACATATATGTAATTCGTCACGAGCCATAAATCACCGCTGCATTACAAATATGTAATTTTCCGACCGCCATCCACCATAGCCACCATAATTGAGTGAGCAAGAGAGAGATAGAGAGAGAGCGAGAGGGAGAGGAATATGCGATTGCCGTTTGCAGATCTGCAATTCTCCGACTGCCGTCCACCATAGCCACCATAATTGAATGAGCGAAAGAGAGATAGAGAGAGAGCGAGAAGGAGAGGCGAGAAAACAGAGGGGAGAGGCGAGGCGAGAGGCGAGATACGAGAGAGAAAAAAAAGAAAATAAATCTGATTAGTTGAAGAAACGTGAGATATTATATTTAGGGTATAAGGGCAAACTAGGGATAAAATAAAAATTAGGGATGTGGGTCATATATTATTTCAAAGTAGGGATTTAGTTAAAAGATTGAATTTAAGATTGTCATTTAGTTCAAATTAGGTTTTATTCAAGGGACTCTTAGCATATTAACCCTTATAATTATTAGGGTAATGTGACGCCTCACCTTCCAATCAATAGCACTCGTCGGGCACGATTCCTCGATCTCAACACCTATGCAATATTTAAACTATAAGACACCAAATATTTATTAAAATAAATTAATATAAATTCTACATCGTCCTAGATTTTCATGCCCTTGAGGCTAAATAATTCACTTACCAATTCTAATTTAATCTAACCCCGTAACCAACATCAAAACTCAACATAATTTGTTCATATACTCGGACGAGTTTCTCAACTTATAAATAATAAAATTTGTATGCTGCCATAGTTTACTCAAAAATTCATAACAAATTTCACATTTTTCCAAATTGATCACATGATACGTCGAATGAAAGCTAACTAATAATCGTACGAGTTCAGAGAAGACTTTGATCTCAAATTCTGAACCAAAAAGAGTAGAATTAACCCAAACCAACATATAATAGAACTGCCAAAATATTGTAAAATCATTTCTGGTACAACTTATTTGAAAAATAATAACATGTTGTACATATCTCGAAACAAGACAAATGATATACCAAATTAAAGGAACAATATCTACAAGTTAAGTGAAGACACCATTTTCAAATAATGAGCACAACATAGCTAAAACATTCCCTGAAAAGGGTAACATAAACTGCCAGGATTTTACAAAATTTCATTTTCTGGTAGTATGTTTTGAAAAAAATCATAATAATTCGAAATGTTATCCAAATTTAACAAATAATCTATCAAATTGAACATAACGACTTCATCTACAAATGAACAGAAGACATTGACCTCAAATTATGATTCGAATATATAGGAAACAACCCCAAAAAATCTATGATGTTTGAGAAGAAACGATTTTAAAATTCGAATTCCAAAGCTCCCAAATCGTGTTACGAAAATCTGAGTAACAACAAAAAGTTTTATATTCGAAAATTTTCCTTTGAAGCTGTTGTAGAATTAAAAATCAGTTTCAACAAGGGTTCTAAAATTGGGGAAAATTAATTATTCTAACAGTATTCAGCTTATTCTACGATTTTTATGAAGAAACAAAATTGAAATTCGAAGTCAAAATACCTCAAATCGGATTATGAATTTAAAAGTAGGCTGAATTTCTTTGAGAAAATCGAGCAATCGTCACCAAATCAAACGGGTAGAAATGGGAGTGATGAAGAAATTTGAGACGAGATGACGAGGTATTTATAGCAGGAAGAAGACGCCGATAAATGAACCCACGTCATTTTCTGGATTGGCAAGTTTCCTAATTTTATTATTTATTCTTGTATCCCAGATATATCTATTAATAACACTCCAGCCACCTAAATCTCACTATATTACTATATTACTCTTATTAATGAATAAACTTCAATAATATACATGTATAAACTATTATTATACCACATAATAAAAATTAATGGGTGCTACATGTAACTTATGAAAACCTCCATGAACTTAGGTTAAATAATGAAAAACACCCCTACCTATTCGTAATTATCAAAAAATATCTGAGATTTTTTTCCGTCTTACACCAACCCTTTACAGTGCGTCTTTTCACGATTCCAGAGAATAGACTTTACATAATTTCAGATATTTTATTTTATTTTTCACCTATTTAACAGAAGGTATAACAGATTGTACACATTTTTTGTTAAACAAACTCGATCAACAATTAATCAGAAGGGAACTTTGATTATTACGAATAGATGAGGGTGTTTTTTGTTATATAACTTAAGTTCAAGGGGATTTTCGTAATTTACCCTAATTATTATAGGGCAAGTACACTCTCGTGGGTACGAGATCCAACGTTGCACCATTTAGCGCCGTTACTACGATTTTTCTCCAACCTTCCGAAGTTTCTACACAAAAACTAGCGACTTTATACTTTATAGAACATAACAATCTAGTGGAAGTCGAATCGCAAACAACCGTACAAAACGCAAAAGCAGAAGCCCGGCCCCACCGGCCACCTCCTCTCCGATTCGGGCACACCGGCAATCACCGTCATTGTATACGAAAATTCCGTATTTTCTCAACCGGACCACTCATGCATTTGGCTTTCCGATTCCCCCACCTATTCTCCAAAATTCTTCTCTACGGTAAATTTGGAGCTGGAAGAGGAACTATATCTAGCTAACTAATTACAACTAACTATTTAACCAATCTGTAACTAACTTAAAGAGATGGAATTGCCACGTGTACAGCTGAGATTTGATAACTCCAATAGAGAGCGAACCGACGCGGCCTCTGGAGATGAGAACAGAGACCGATAGTTTCTTCTTTTGAGCAAGTGGCGAATGATTATAAAGGGTGTAAACGGAGTAGCTACGTAACACGGAAACTTCAACTTGTTAACGTTTCCGCGTTTCGAAAACGTTTCGTGTCGGGAAACCTGAAGACACCCGCCGGTCACCTTTGGGCCATATTGCAATTTCTAAAAAGTTAGAAAAATGTCTGAATAACAATTTTTTTAAAATATTTTTATCAATTCCCAAATTATTTACATGATTTAATGAACGATTGCAACTTGATAGTTGATGATAAAAAGTCATTTTTAATATGTTTGTATAAAAATATATAAAAAGAATTTATATATAAATAAAAACTTATATATGTTTATATAGAATATTTATAAATATACCCTTATACTTTTAATATTTACACGTTTCCCAAAGTTTCCGTATCCCTATTTTGGAACATGCCGTTTCCTCGCATTGCTGTTTCCGTTCCGTGACATAGGAGAGTAGGAATTATTATTCGAATGATTATTCTGCGGCGAATTATGATAGTGTATATTTGGGGGTTATGATGTTGGTGTCTACAATTTGGCTGATGGGAATATTAAATCTTTCCCCGTTATCCTCGGAATTCACACTAGCCAATTTGGATCACTCCCATTTTATGATAAAAAGGAAAAAAATAAAAAGTGTTAGAGAATATTATATTATAGAACTCTCCTAATATTAGGATTCTAGTATGATTCGGTTACCTAGATTAGTTAGGATTTAGTTACCTAGTCAAACTCTATTACCTTGGAATATTTCTCTATATATATTCCATGTAATCAACCCATAACACAATGGGGGTTTCTATTCTATATTTCTCTCCTTCTCCTATTCTATTCTTCCTATATGGTATCAGAGCACCAGGTTTAGGTTTTTTAACCTAGCCGCCTTCCTTCTCCATGGCGGTGAAAACCTAGCCGCCTTTCTTCTCCATGGCGGTGACCACCCAATCTTCTCCCTCCCCCGGTGGTGGTACTCTTATATTTTTCTTTATTTTTTTTTTCTTTTTCTATCTAGCTTTTTATGAACACCACCCGAATTTTCTCCCTCCCCCGGTGGTGCTTCTCTATCTTTTTCTTCTTCTTCTTCTTCTCCATGGCCTAAAACCTAGCCGCTGCCTCTCTTCTTCTCCATGGCCGGCGACCCCTCTCTCATCTCTTCTCTCTATCTCGATTAAAAAAAAAAAAAAAAAAAAAAAAAAAAAAAAAAGTTCTTATTTTTCTCTCACCCGTTATTATTATTATTATTATTATTTTTTTTAAATTTGGCAGATATTTCAACAGAGGAATTCTCTAGCGATGTGTTTCGCGGTTTCTGTCCAGTCTTCACGTTTGAAGTTTATTCGTTCCGACTGCGGGAGCGTGCTAGCAAGTGAATGTCCAGTCTTCACGTTCGTCACGTTTCGACTGCGGGGGCGTGTTAGAGAATATTATATTATAGAACTCTCCTAATATTAGGATTCTAGTATGATTCGGTTACCTAGATTAGTTAGGATTTAGTTACCTAGTCAAACTCTATTACCTTGGAATATTTCTCTATATATATTCCATGTAATCAACCCATAACACAATGGGGGTTTCTATTCTATATTTCTCTCCTTCTCCTATTCTATTCTTCCTATACTGTTGGGCCCCCGCGGGGATAGCACGAACTCCACATTGGTATGATATTGTCCAGACTGGGCCAGGCCCAACTGGTTTTGCTCTTGGGTTTCCCCAAAAGGCCTCATACCAATGGAGTTACTATCCCTTCCTTATAAACCATAGATCTTTCCCATATTTAACCGATGTGGGACATTGTTTGCACCTCAACAATCCTCCCCTCGAACAAAGTACCACATAGGTCGGACCACAAAGGACCACCGAGCCTCCCCTCAATTTGCGCCTGGGGCTCACACCATCTATGTTACAGAGCGCACCGAGCCTCGAACAAAGGAACACCGAGCCTCCCACCTGGAGCTCGTTGAGCCGCCTGCCATTTGCGCACCGGGAGCTCACCATTTTTGTTCGGCACCGTGGATTCGGCAATTTCACACAGATTCCGGCAATTCTCCTTATGATGTTGGTGTCTACAATTTGGCTGATGGGAATATTAAATCTTTCCCCGTTATCCTCGGAATTCACACTAGCCAATTTGGATCACTCCCATTTTATGATAAAAAGGAAAAAAATAAAAAGAAAAATGGCAGAGCTTGACGAGGGAGAGGAGGTTGCAGGTGATGTATATGAGATGCCCGTGAGAGTGGGTCATCGTCTACCATACCAGAGGCAGAGGTGATGGGGATCGGCGAAGAGTTGTCTAGTGGTCGTGGTGATTCATGCATGTCCCATGTTCGGCTGCCAAGAGGGAGAGAGGAAGAAGATGATGGCAGTTTTTCTCTCTTTTCTTTTTTTCCTCTTTTTTTTGAATTTTGAATTTTTCTTTTTGCTAAAAGCTTTGTGAGTTGACAAAATTGCACCTCCATTTCAAGTGTGACAGACAACATTTTGGCCGAAAATAAACTTTTCAATCAATGGTGCGATAAATTAGTAAGTCCAGGTATGATCGTGCAATTTTTTTTTTATTTGGAGCCAAAATGCAAAATGGGTCCAAGTACATAAGCCGAAGTGCACCTAACCCTTTTAAATATCATTTAATACAATGACTAGTATATATATAAAGAGTACAAAACGTTATTTGAGGGCCCTGATTTTTTTCTAAAAGTCGAGTGCCTGACGCGAGCGTCTCTCTCGCCTATAGTCAGCACCAGTCCTGTGATTTGTGAACCCCTATTTATAGATGTTCCCTTTCTTGAGTAGCAAACACTAGAGTTTCTACCCTAATGACCTTGTTCTCTGAGCCTGTCGTATTTGTTCTTTGAGTCTGTCGTATTTAATGGGCTTTTAAGCTTATCAACTAAGGAGGTTAACTCTTCCTCAGCTCGTATCGAACACCCGAAGGAGGTTAACTCTTCCTTTCGCCTTTTAGGGTTTTATAAGTCTTTAATAAGTCTGGATTCAACTTTTGAGCCGTCCTTCCCGGGCCTCATTCCTTTCTTATTTTATTTGTACTAGTAAGATTTATATGCGCAATATAGCCCATATAATAACTACCAAAAAGATAAATATAAAAAAATAGGGCTATATAAAATTGTGAAATAGATAATGTTGCTCAATTTGACGTATTTGGGATGTAGGTGACATTTGTGTCTGCATACTTACTCGCATTCTATCTAATGAGATTCGTTGTATTACTTTTCAAATACTTTGCCGTGACAACCATATCACATGAAAAGCTAATGTTAGATTTGGCTACGAAAAGTAAAAACATAAATATTCATCAATGTAAAGTACTTGATCTCACTGTTGCAGATTATGGAATTAAAGAGCCTCTTATCTTTGAGAATCCAATATTATTTCAAGAAATGCTAATTTAATATATCCTTCCAATTCGGAAATTTCTTTAGTATCCATTTATATAATAAATTTCATTACATGCGTAAACACAATTAGACATAGAGAAGCATACGATAAAATGGCCATAACTCGTACTCATAATAATGTTTTGCTAGTAATATTTATGATAATTGGGCTTACGACAATGAAGATCAACATGGCCTTGGGCAAAGATCCTAAAACCCCTAAAACCCCTAGTCTTGCATCACGTTGTTGGGGCATAACGAATTTCATCGTATATTGTTCATTTTACGTTTCTACAATATACCCTTTTTTTTATGAACCAAATGAAAAATGTTGCTCTTATGCTAAGAAGACCGACATAAAACTGTTTTGTAAGAGATTCGTCTTTGGCAAGGAGATGATATACAGTTCCTGGAAAGTGGTCGATCTTGCAAGATATTGTCGTAATCCACTTCCAAAGGGAACAACATGTGGAAGTAAGTCCGAAATTTTAAACATTGTGTTCACTCTTCTGACAAAATGCGCCTAATTTAATAGTACACTTCATAAAACTTCTCCTTCTTCTTCTCCTTCTTCTTCTCCTTCTCCTTCTTCTCCTTCTTCTTCTTCTTCTTCTCCTTCTTCTTCTTCTCCTTCTCCTTCTCCTTCTCCTTCCTTCTCCTTCTCCTTCTCCTTCTCCTTCTCCTTCTCCTTCTCCTTCTCTTCTTCTCCTTCTCTTCTTCTCCTTCTTCTCCTTCTTCTCCTTCTTCTTCTCCTTCTTCTCCTTCTTCTTCTCCTTCTTCTCCTTCTGCTTCTTCTCCTTCTCCTCCTTCTATTTCTTCTTCTTCTTCTTCTTCTTATTATTATTATTATTTTTATTTTTATTATTATTATTATTTTTATTTTTATTATTGCTCTTGATTAATTATTAAATAGTGTATTCACTACGAATCTCTCTCTATCTCTCTCTCTCTCATATATATATATATATATATATATATATATATATATATATATATATATATATATATATATATATATATATATATATATATATATATATATGTTAATGTATATTCTTAGGAAATAAGTTAGGGATTTGATTTGATATACTTTACATAAGTTAGGAGATTTGATTTCATTGTAATTAGTATTTTCCTTGTATAGCTTTCTCTCTATGTGTATAAATAGTGCCTCCTATGGAGAAGAATACACATCAATTTTTCCTCAATTCAATTAACATGGTACCAAGAGCCAATCTCTGATCTTCTAGCAATTTTTGGTTTCTCTGTGGTGTTTTCATCTTCTTCGTTTCTCGCTTCCGCCGAAACACCATAAAACCACTGTTGTGCGTGCGTCATTGCTCCGATTCAGATTCTGATCATACCACCAAGATCGTCGTTAAACGATCAAATCATCGGTGAAAATCAGACTGCCATCGGAGACCGCACGCGCCCTCACGCGCCCTCACGCGCCCCGAGAAGGTTCTGCACACAGTTTCACGCGCCACCGTACCGCCGCCGAAGATTTTTCACGCGCTACGCGCCTCCACGCGCCACTCACGCGCCTCCACGCGCCTCCACGCGCCGACGTACTGTCGCTGAAGATTTTCACGCGTCGCACGCGCCTCACGCGCCTCACACGCCCCCGCGTCTGCTCTTTGGCTGCTTTCTGTGACGTCATCCTACGTCATCGCTGACATCATCCTCCTCTAGCCGTGACGTCACCGGTGCTTTGTCATCGGTGAGTCAGCTCGCCACGTCAGCACCAGTCAACTCGCCACATCAGCATCGGTAATCTGTTGACTTTGACTTTTAGGTCATTTTTACCCGATTTTTCGTGTAGATTTCAGTTTTTACGTCCGTTTTATTAAAAAAAAAAAAAAAAAAAAAAAAAAAAAAAAAAAAAAAATGGATAAAAGAGATAATTTTCTCCCTCGACCAATCAATAGTACTCTAGAAGGAACCAAGAATTACTTGTCATGGTCTCAAGCTATGAGAAGTTTTCTTAAAGGTCGAATGTTTTGGCAATATTGTACTGGTGCAATCAACATTCCTGTTCAAGCGAAAGATGAAGCCGACTCTGCCTTTGTTGGTCGTACAATTGAGTGGGACAGCCACAACCATATGATTCTTACATGGCTCAGAAATACATCCATTCCTTCAATTTCCAACTTATTGGGCAGTTATGACGATGCCAAATCCGCATGGGACATGCTAGCGACACGATATTCAACTTCTCATGGATCTATGAAATATCAGTTGGTTGTTGCATTGCACCAACTTCGCCAAGAACCAGGGCAATCCATCAATGATTATTACGATCAGTTCCGCTACATATGGGACCAAATTGATTTGCCTGAACCAACTTGGGCATGCTCTAAAGATGCTCAACTTTGTGCTGCTGTACGAGACGAATTTCGTCTTTATGAATTTTTAATGTCTCTTGACAAAGCATTTGAACCGGTCCGAGGTCAGCTTCTCAATCGTAGTCCGCTTCCTTCTCTTGATATAGCTGTTAATGAGTTGGTACGAGAAGAAACACGTCTTGCAACTCTTCAAGTGCAGAATAAGATCAATGTCCTCGCAGTTGCTCCCCCTATCAACACAGAGCAACCTTCTCATTCCGGATTCGATAGTCGGCGTAGACAGTCCATCAAGAAGTTTTGCAACTACTGCAAACGCCCGGGCCACACCATTGATACATGTTATCGTCGAAACAAATCCACCGTTGCTGTTACTGAGTCCACTCCGCCAATGACTTCCACCTCAGCTGTGTCTCAGTCTTCTGGATCCACTATACATCTTACATCACCTGAACTACAAGATATAATAGCTCAGGCTATTCGTATGGCTGGTAATGCATCTCTTTCCACTGCTCTCTCAGTCCTGCCTGGTAAGTCTCAAACTTGGCTTTTCGATTCCGCATGTTGCAACCATATGACCCCTCATTCATCCTTGTTTTCTAAACTTGAACCTGCTCCACACCCTTTAAATATTCACATAGCAGACGGTTCCACTTTACATGGTAAAAACTTAGGGCCTGTTTCAACTCCCAATATTCTTGTTCCCGACGTTTTTCACATTCCTGATCTATCTTATAATCTATTTTCTGTTGGACAATTAGCTGAACTAGGCTACCGTCTTACTTTTGATTACTCTGGATGTATTGTTCAGGATCCGAGGACGGGACAGGAGCTTGGGACCGGGCCTAGAATTGGGCGTATGTTTCCCGTGGATAACCTTCGTCTTCCACCTGTTGCTCCCATCTCTGTTGCTGCTGCTGTTACATCTACATCTTCTTCACCTTCTCTTGTTCTATGGCACTCTCGCCTTGGTCATGCTCCTACATCTCGTCTTCAGCACTTAGCTTCTAAAGGTCTGCTAGGTTCTGTGTCTAAAGAACATTTTGATTGCACCTCGTGTCAGTTAGGAAAACAACCAGCCTTACCATTTAGTACTAGTTCATCAGTTTCTAATAAAATTTTTGACTTAATTCATTCTGATGTTTGGGGTCCCTCCCCCGTTACTAGTATTGGTGGCTCGAGATATTTTGTTGTCTTCATTGATGATTATTCTCGTTATAGTTGGATCTTTCTTATGAAATCTCGCTCAGAACTTTTGTCCATATATAGTAATTTTGCAAAAATGGTTGAAACTCAATTTTCACAGCGCATCAAAACTTTTCGATCTGATAATGCTCTTGAATATACTCAAAATGCCTTTCAAAATATCCTTCATTCCTATGGCACTGTTCACCACCTTAGTTGTCCAGGGACCTCTCAACAAAATGGTCGAGCCGAGCGAAAACTTCGTCACATTCTTGACACTGTTCGTGCTCTCCTTCTCTCTGCGAAAATTCCCTCCCCATTCTGGGGTGAAGCTGCCTTGAATGCAGTTTATGCTATCAATCGTTTACCAAGTCCTGTTATCCAAAATGAAACTCCATACGAGCGCCTCTTTATGAAATCTCCAAACTATCATCAACTCCGTTCTTTTGGTACAGCTTGTTTTGTCCTTCTTCAACCACACGAACACAACAAACTCGAGCCTCGGTCTCGCCTTTGTTGTTTTCTTGGTTATGGAGAAACTCAAAAGGGCTATCGGTGTTATGATCCTATCTCTCATCGTCTTCGTGTCTCTCGTCATGTTGTCTTTTGGGAACATCGTCTTTTTGTTGAACTTTCACATTTTCGTCCTTCTTTGAGTACCTCATCCGAGTTAGATATATTTTCGGATGATTCTCCTTATCCTATCGACTTGTTTTAAAATACTCCTATTCCTCGCTCCAGCACAACCCCAAATGAACAGGTGGAGAATGAACAGGTAGAACACGCACTGCCCAGCTCTGACCATGAGTCCCTTGCTCCTGCTCCGCCTGAGGATCTTACAGACCATGCACCACCTCGTCATTCAAATAGGGTAAGATCTATTCCTTCTCATCTACTTGACTATCATTGTTACACTACTCTTGCCACTTTGCACGAGCCTCACTCCTATCATGAGGCTTCCACCAACCCTTTATGGCAAAATGCCATGAGAGAGGAACTTGATGCATTATCTAAAAACCATACTTGGGATCTTGTTACTCTCCCTCCTGGACAGTCAGTTGTTGGATGTAAGTGGATCTACAAGATCAAGACTCGCTCTGATGGATCCATTGAGAGATATAAGGCTCGTCTTGTTGCAAAGGGTTTTACTCAAGAGTATGGAATTGATTATGAGGAGACATTTGCTCCAGTTGCTCGAATCTCTTCAGTTCGCGCTCTCTTGGCTGTTGCCGCTGCTAGTCGATGGGATCTATTTCAGATGGATGTTAAAAATGCATTTCTAAATGGAGAACTATCTGAAGATGTCTATATGCAACCTCCGCCAGGACTCTCTGTTGATTCAGACAAGGTCTGTCATCTTCGTCGTGCACTTTACGGTCTTAAACAAGCCCCTCGAGCTTGGTTTGCCAAATTCAGCTCCACTATATCTCATTTGGGTTACTCTGCCAGTTGTTATGATTCTGCCTTATTTCTCCGTCGTACTGACACAGGCTCCATCTTCCTCCTCTTATATGTGGATGATATGATCATAACTGGTGATGATCCTAGTGGAATTCAAGAATTGAAGGATTTTCTGAGTCAACAGTTTGAAATGAAAGATCTTGGTCACCTCAGCTACTTCTTGGGACTTGAGATTACTCACTCTAAAGATGGTCTTTACATTACTCAGGCCAAATATGCATCTGACCTCTTATCTCAAGCCGGCCTCACTGATAGCAAGATCATTGATACTCCCGTTGAACTCAATACTCACTTGACTCCCGCAGGGGGGACACTGTTGTCGAATCCGTCACTTTACAGGCGTTTGGTGGGCAGTCTAGTCTATCTTACTGTCACTCGTCCTGATATCTCATATGCGGTTCATCAAGTGAGTCAATATCTATCTGCTCCAAGATCGCTTCACTATGCTGCTGTTCTACGCATCCTTCGATATCTAAAGGGTACTCTTTTTCATGGTCTTTTCTACTCTACTGAGTCACCTCTAGTTCTTCGAGCATTCTCCGATAGTGATTGGGCTGGAGATCCCACTGATCGCAGGTCAACTACTGGTTATTGTTTTCTTCTTGGCACATCTCTAATATCTTGGAGAAGTAAGAAACAAACATTTGTTGCCGGATCCAGCACTGAAGCAGAATACCGTGCTCTTGCGGATACCACATCTGAGCTCCTTTGGCTTCGATGGCTTATCAAGGACTTAGGAGTATCAACATCCTCTCCCATTCCTCTTCATTGTGACAATCAAAGTGCTATCCATATTAGTCACAATGATGTCTTTCATGAACGGACTAAACACATTGAGATAGACTGTCATTTTATCCGTTCACACATTACTCAAGGTATTCTCAAGCTCTTCTCAGTTTCTTCCAAAGATCAACTTGCAGATATCTTCACAAAGCCTCATCCTAAGGGACGTCATCGTGATTTGGTCTACAACCTCAAGTTGGTTTGTCACCCTCCTTGAGGTTGAGGGGGGCTGTTAATGTATATTCTTAGGAAATAAGTTAGGGATTTGATTTGATATACTTTACATAAGTTAGGAGATTTGATTTCATTGTAATTAGTATTTTCCTTGTATAGCTTTCTCTCTATGTGTATAAATAGTGCCTCCTATGGAGAAGAATACACATCAATTTTTCCTCAATTCAATTAACAATATATATATATATATATATATATATATATATATATATATATATATATATATATATATATATATATATATATATATATATAATTATCTTGACATCGTTTTTCTATAATGCAGATTACATAGCCAAGTGAACAGGATGGCAAGAGCTACTCATATACTGAGAAAATAATGACGTGTAGCCAAAGATGGTCTTTAGTCCTTGTAATAATTTATGGAAATTCCTTTTCAAAAAATAATTGACTATGGATTTGAAATATTAGTATAATTGGGATGATTATTATAAAGTTATATTTTGTTGGTGTCCGCTAAAGAAACAAAGCAATAAGGGCGTATTATAAATAAGCCCATCAATGGGTACTTATTTATGAAGTGATTTAAACAAAAAACCCTTTTAGCAATAAGTCCATGCATAGTCCAGATTTTTGTTAAAGACTAAAATGGCCCCTTATACTTTAATATGCTCCAATTTCATCCTTAACTTAGTTTAACCTCAATTTGACCCCAAATTACACAAATTATTCATTTTGATCCAAAACTTTTTTTTTCAAAAAATTATTTATTTTCAAAAACTATTTTTTTGCTGCCGGATTCCGGCGTTGACTTTTTCGATTTTTTTTATTTTTATTTTTTTTCTTCTTCCAGATTTTTTCGCCGGTTTCCGGCGTTGACTTTTTTTTTTATTCTTAGTTTTTTTTCTTCCTGATTTTTTTGCTTGTCTCCGGCGTTGACTTTTTCGATTTTTTCTTTCTTTTCTTTCTTTCTGTAACTTTTTTTTTTCGTTTAAACAACAATATTGCTGTGATTGACAGTAATATTAACTATATTATGTTAGACACCCCTTAAATCAAAATTAATTAGATATATGGGACAACCTCAAATAAAATATTTTAACTAAATTCTTAGCCGTAAATAAAACTTGAACCACATCCTTTAATTTTTATTTAACCCGAAAATACCCTTAATATAACTAATAAAAAATCACATTTGTTTTTCATTCCTCTTTTTCTTCTCACTCTTTTCTCTCTGCCTCCCAACCCACCCCACCCCTTTTCTCTCTCGGTTTGTTTCAACCGTATCCCTGTCTCTCTCTCTCTCTCTCCTTTTTTCTGTATTTTTTTTTCTTTTTTCTGGCAGATTTGACGGCTATGGCCGAGGGTATGGTGGCCGGTGGGTTGTTTTCTCTATCTTCCCCTTTTCTCTATTTCTTTTTTTCTTTTTTCAGATTTGAGTGATAGGTGGCGGTGGAGGGTATGGTAGGTTGCTTATGGAGGCGGGTATAGTGGCAACGGCGGGTATGGTGGCTATGGCGGGTATTGCTGGACTGGTTGAGACGGATCTCTGGTTGTGGGGCTTGGATATGAAAACTGCTATGATGGTTTGTGGACCTAGCAGCGACTATGGTGACGATGGGTATGAAGGCGACTATCGTGGAAGACGGACTGGCGGCGGCTATGGAGTCGGTCGGTATGGAGGTTGTTAGGGTGGTGGTGGATCCGATTACGGTGGGGAGTGGTTATGGGAAAAAAGGTAAGACGATGGCTATGGCGATCATAAATTTCAATATTATGTAGAATAAAAGGGGGAAAAAAGATTTTTATAATACTGAAAAAAAAAACTAAAATGAAGAACAAAAATCCGTGTTAAACGTAAAAATATCAAAATTATTAGATGCAAAAGTTAAAATGTGTATAGCAGATTTTTTTTGATAAATGCAGTTTAAAATATTACTTAGTGCAGATTTTATTTTTTGTGTATGGAGGGCATTTTTGGAATAAAATTTAAAAAGGATGTGAAGCAAATTTTAGTTAGACTTGTCATTTAGTTCTAATAAGGTTTGTCACCAGAGACTTATATCTTAAGAACCCTTAATATTAACACAACAAAACTCATTATTATTGTGTAATAGAGTAATATCCCTATGTTGACCGTTCAACAAATGTAAACATAATAAAAAGCCAAAAAAATTAATATTACTGTGAGTGACAGTAATATTACTATAACAACAGTAATATTACCGTCAACCACAGTAATATTATTACGTTACTCCGTGAATAACTCAAACAAACAAAAAAATACAAACAAAATAATAATATTGATGTGGTTGACAGCTATATTACTATAACAATAATAATATTACCGTGAACCACAGTAATATTATTGTGTTTACAGTAATATTACAATAATAGACAGTAAATATTATTACGTTACTCCGTGAATAATTCAAACAAAGCAAAAACCCCAAATAAAAATAAATAATATTGATGTTGTTGACAGTAATATTATTGTGTTTACAGTTATTTTACTATCAACGACAATAATATAATTACGTTGACTTGTCAACAAACAAAAAAAATAAAAAAAAATAACAAAAATAAAAAATAATAATATTACGTTAATTTACTGTCAAACGGCAGAACAATTACATAAATGTATTGTCAACGGCAGTATAATTACGTTAATTAACTATCATTGACAGTATAATTACGTTAATATACTGTCAGTGACAGCACAATTACGGTCAACGTTTAGCGACGGACGTAAAAAAAAAAAAAAAAAAAAAAAAAAAAAAAAAAAAAAAAAAAAAAAAAACTTTAAAAAAGTCAACGCCGGAAACCGGCGAAAAAATCCGGAAGAAAAGAGAAGAAAAAAGAAAAGAAACAAATAAAAAAATCGAAAAAGTCAACGCCGGAAACGGGCGAAAAAATCCGAAAGAAAAAAAAACAAACAACAAAAAAAAAAGTCAACGTCTGAATCCGGCCGTAAATTTTTTTTTTTTTTGAAAAAAAACAATTTTTGAAAAAATAAATAAAATTTTTGGGGTCAAAATTGAATAATTTGTGAAATTTGGGGTCAAATTGAGATTAAACTAAGTTAAGGATGAAATTAGAGCATATTAAAAATTGGGTATAAAGGGTTGAGGGTAATATTGACATATACATAAATGTTTACTTTATTTATAATAAATATTAAATTGATGGGCTTATTGGTGAAAGAGATATAGCCCCTAAACCTAGAATAATAAAGGTGTATGGTTGGGGACCTTATCACAAAAACCCCAAACAATAATAATACATAGCCATTAATAATATATCAAAACCTTATTTAGTTGTCAAGATAAGATTAGCCAACATAAGATTAAATAATCTAATAAAATCCAATTATTTTATCGGACCTTGCGACGTCCAACAAAAGAAGTACCCTAAAAGACAAGATAAATTAAGATAAGCCATGATAACATAATTTTAACTGGTTGATCCGACAATTTATTGGGGATACCAAACATCAAATAAAGTCCAACTATTTAGTTAATCATGGCTAATCTCCCCAACGCCCAAGGGTATTAAACCCACATCAAGAATGAGACTCTCAAAGGTACACTCGTATCCCACTGGTTTTGCCAAATAAGTTTCAATATAAAGTTCCTCCAACTTATTCCATAATCTTCTAGCATAATCAAACTTTCCTAATCACATAATCACTTAGGTTCAAGATAAGAGAAGAATAAGAAAGCTCATCAAGTTTTTCACGTTTCGCAACAGTCATATAAACATCTTCAAATAGAGAAATTCCTTTAAAACATTTTGTTGGATTAAAATGTTTTTCATTTTATGTTGCCAACTTGAAAAATTACTTTTTCCATTGAAATGGGCTAAAGAAAACACAAAAACATATCCATTTTTCAAGTATCACAAAGATAGCAAAATCACAAAGATTATTTTAAATGGGATCAACACAAAGTAGAATCACAAAGATTCACAATTCTTTGGTAAAATCGAATCACAAGGATTCACAATTTCTTTAAAAAAATATAAAGATAACATAATCATCTAGATTCAAAAAATCCTAGTAAAATTGAATCCCAAAAGATTTCAATTTTCAAATAACATATAACAGAATCACAAAGATAATAGAATCACAAATATTCACAATATTTTAATGGAAGCAATAACCAAAAGAATCACCAAGAATCACCAATAACTAAGGCATAATTATCACCAAGATTCAATCAACCCACCAAGAAAAGAAAGTTATACCCGAGCAAAATTCCTGGACCAGAATTTCGTACGCCGCTCTGGACCGACCCTCATAAAAGCTCTGATACCACAGTTGGGTACCCGCCGGGAGTAACAAAACAATGATAATATAAAGCCTTTAAAAATATAATATTACGGAAAATTTGTAATCTCTATTTAATCAAAGAAAAACAATATGCAAATAAAATTAAGGGAAAATAGGGGTTACAAATTAAACCAAACGAATAACATAGTTTCGTAGTGAGAAGGTTTCGAAAGGTCGCCAGCTCAGTCCTCGTTCCTCACGTCCACATCCAAGATCCAAATAGTGTCTCCAACACTCTCTAATTTCGAAACACATATAGTGAAATTCAAAAGAGTGCCCAAAACACCCCATAACAATCCCTAGGCTCACAAATATGTGTTTTCCCCTTAAGCTATCGACATTAATACATCAAGAGTATGAAACCAACATCAAGAACGAGACTCTCAAACGTACACTCGAGTATCCCACTGGTTTTGCCAAAAAAAATCAGTATAAAGTTCCTCCAACTTATTCCATAAACTTCTAGCAGAAGTAAACTTTCCTACTTTCCTAATCACCGAATCACTTAGGTTCAAAATAATAGAAGAATAAGAAAGTTCATTTATTTAGGAACCAAATATCCGGTTGCCAACCATCAACCAACCCACTGTTAGAGAATATTATATTATAGAACTCTTTCTAGTATGATTCGGTTACCTAGATTAGTTAGGATTTAGTTACCTAGTCAAACTCTATTACCTTGCAATATTTCTCTATATATATTACATGTAATCAACCCATAACATAATGGGGGTTTCTATTACATATTATTATTTCTCTCTTTCTCCTATTCTATTCTTCCTATATGGTATCAGAGCACCAGGTTTTTTAACCTAGCCGCCCTTTCTTCTCCATGGCGGTGACCACCCAATTTTCTCCCTCCCCCGGTGGTGGTACTCTAATATTTTTCTTTTTTTCTATCTTTTTTCTTTTCTATCTATCTTTTTATGAACACCACCCGAATTTTCTCCCTCCCCGGTGGTGCTTCTCTATCTTTTTCTATCTTCTTCTTCTTCTCCATGGCCTAAAACCTAGCCGCCGCTTCTCTTCTTTTCAATGGCCGGCGACCGCCAAACCGAATTTTCTCCCTCTCTCGGTGGTGTATCTTCTCTATCTTTTTCTTCTTCTTCTTCTCCATGGCCTAAAACCTAGCCGCTGCCTCTCTTCTTCTCCATGGCCGGCGACCCCTCTCTCATCTCTTCTCTCTATCTCGATTAAAAAAAAAAAAAAAAAAAGTTGTTTATTTTTCTCTCACCCGTTTATTATTATTATTATTATTATTTTAAAATTTGGCAGATATTTCAACAGAGGAATTCTCTAGCGATGTGTTTCGCGGTTTCTGTCCAATCTTCACGTTTGAAGTTTCCAGTCTTCACGTTTGAAGTTTACTCGTTTTGAAGTTTATTCGTTCCGACTGCGGGAGCGTGCTAGCAAGTGAATGTCCAGTCTTCACGTTCGTCACGTTTCGACTGCGGGGGCGTGTTAGAGAATATTATATTATAGAACTGTTTCTAGTATGATTCGGTTACCTAGATTAGTTAGGATTTAGTTACCTAGTCAAACTCTATTACCTTGCAATATTTCTCTATATATATTACATGTAATCAACCCATAACATAATGGGGGTTTCTATTACGTATTATTATTTCTCTCTTTCTCCTATTCTATTCTTCCTATACCCACAAAGATTGGGCCGGCAATGGTTTTTAAATTTGAGAAAAATTGGTTTGTCGGATGGGTCGGTTTTTAGGTTGGTAATCAACCGGCCCAACCCAGTCTCAGTCCTAATTCTAACATGATATCAGAGCCATACTGTTTATTTACATGTATTTCTTCATCTTTCGCTCGAATCAACCGAGACGAAAAACGCCATAAATCATCGCTCTTTTTGATTTGTCATTACAATCTTGTTTATGGTGTTTCTTCTTATTCCTTGCCCCTCCGCCTCGAAGGAAAACACCATAAATTGTTGCTCTTATTTTTCTTTGGAGTCTTATTTTTGTTTTTTCGATCGGTTTCACCGAGACTGGAAAACACTCAAATCACTGTTGTTCATCGATGAATGTACTTTTTCCTAGACATGCAGTCTTATTTTTGGTGTTGCTTTTTTTGGGATGAGGGTGACATTTGTGTCTGCATACTTACTTGCATTCTATCTAATGAGATCCATTGTATTTATTTTCAAATACTTTGCCGTGAAAACCTTATCACTTGAAAAGCTAATGTTAGATTTGGCTATGAAAAATAAAAACATAAATACTAATCAATGTAAAGTACTTAATCTTACTTGCAGATTATGGAATTAAAGAGCCTCTTATCTTTGAGAATCCAATATTATTTCAAGAAATGCTAATTTAATATATCATTCCAATTCGGAAAATTCTTTAGTATCCATTTACATTATAAATTTCATAACATGCATAAACACACGTAGACATATAGAAACATACGAGAAATGGCCATACCTCGTACTCATAATGTTTTGCTAGTAATATTTATGATAATTGGGCTTACAACAATGAAGATTAACAAGGCCGTGGGCAAAGATCCTAAAACCCCTAAAACCCCTAGTCTTGCATCACGTTGTTGGGGCATAACGAATTTCATCGTATATTGTTCATTTTACGTTTCTACAATATATCCTTTTTTTTACGAACCAAATAAAAAATGTTGCGCTTATGCTAGGAAGACCGACATAAAATTGTTTTGCAAGAGATTCGTCTTTGGCAAGGAGATTATATATAGTTCCTGGAAAGTGGTGGATCTTGCAAGATATTGTCGTAATCCACTTCCAGAGGGAACAAAATGTGGAAGTAAGTCTCAAATTTTAACCTTGTGTTCACTCTTCTGCACAAAATGCACCTTAATTAATAGTACACTTCATATTTACAATTTATTTACTTCTAAATATATTATAATAATTATTATTATTGAACTTGAGAACTTGATCAATAATGCAGATTACACAGCCAACTGAAGTGGATGGCAAGAGCTACTCATATACTGAAAAATAATGACGTGTAGCCTAAGATGGTCTTTAGTCCTTGTAATAATTTATGGAAATTCCTTTTCAAAAAAATATTACGGAAATAATCTGATATTCAATAGAAAAAAGGTGAATATATATATATATTTATATATATATATAGATTTTAGTAATATCGAATAATAATGTTATTATCGATAATTATTAATCTGTTGGTTTCTGCCAAACAAAAATGACGAAAGCTAAAAAATGTTATTTCATGAATATTAATAATGATATATATATCAGAATTTCAAATTTGAATACAACTCAGAATATTATAAATCATCTAAGAGGTTTTATAATAAGTGTATAATATTTTGTTTTTCGGCTTTGACTAACTTACTCCAGCCGCACAATCCGCGATTGGGCATCACGAAAAGTTGTTAAGGGGTTTTTCGGTTTTGACTAACTTTCATAGGGGGTCCTTGCTAATTCTTTTATGGTTTTTTCGATAATTAGAAATTACACAGGGGTAGTTCTTGCAAAAAATCCTTTCTTTTTTGTTTTTCTTCATCTTTTGCTCGGTTTCAGGTTCACCGAGACTGGAAAACACCACAAATCACTGATGTTCATCGGTGAATGTATGTTTTCCTAGACCAATCTTATTTTTAGTGTTTCTTCTTTTTTATATTGTCCTACATTCGGTGTTGTGCACGACGTCCATCAATATTCTGATCAAGGTACCATCAAGATCGTCGTTAGCTGATCTATTCAATCGATAGAAACCAGACGATCGTCGGAGTTGTCAGAAATTTTGCACGGATTCAAGCGCCGGAACTCCCAAACGCTACGTGCCTCAACTGAAGAGACGTCATTATGATTTAGTTAATAACTTCAAGTTGGTATATCACCCGTCTTGAGTCTGAGGGGGCTGTTAGTATAATTAAGATTATTATTATACAATTATATTTACATTTGGAGTTCTAGTTATATTATAACTAGACTTATATCCCTTATTATATATAGTATCTCTATGAGGGAATAACACACAAATTAAATTAGCTGTGATATTTTTCCAAGTATTGTAACATGAATTATGTATACATGACAAAATATGTAGAGTACGTTTAAGTACTCAAATTTTTAGGCAACATCATGCATGGATTACCCAACACTTTTCCACCAACATCCGGAAATAATTCATGTCCAGGTAAGGGTTTTACATTTCCATGAGCATCGATTTCCACTGGGTATTTAAGGATATGTCCTTGTAATGGATTGTACTGCTCAGCCGTGTATTTCTTCCAGTTATCTTCTGCAACACTGTTTATGTACTTGACACATTCCAAATTTTTAGGTTGTTTTAAGCAATTCTCAAGTCTCCCTATGTGCTCTGTCCAAATTGACATTCTATATCCGTACACCTGCAAATATATAAACATTGATGCATTTCAATTTTGATTTTCTATAAGGGTCGATGAATTTTGTGAAATATTTCGTTGTCATCAAGTTCATACATACGAGGTAATCTATCGCTTATTGAGAAGTGAAAGAATAACAAGCAAATCAAGACTAACCTGGCCACATGGATGGTGGTTCTTGTTAGTCCAAGTGTAGTAGGGTTGATAAGCTCCCGTTGCGATCTCTGTATCTCTATAGCCAGCCATTGAACGTTCGTTGATGTTGGCAGAACCAATTATCACATACTCATCATCCACTATCATTCCCTTGGAATGTACATATATCATAAATCGTCCATGTTCCTCTGATGCTGAATCCTGCCATTATTATTTAGGCTTAATTTAATATTGTTCGATAAAGAGATTGAAAAGTAATATCCTAAACTAGGAATTGGATAACATCCTTGAAACAAAAAGTATCAAGTACATATGAGTTTAATTCATGGTGTTTTGAAACTTTCAGAAAGTCAGTGAATAGTAGAAATATAAAAATATATACACATACGTTAAAGGTGAACGACAACTACCATGTCTTGACGAGATGATTCATCTTTATGACGTTCCTGTCGATTGCCAAGGCAGTAGAAGTTCAGATAGTCAGTTGGATGTGCATTGTCAAGTTGCACTGACTTCAACTCTTGAGCAATGATTTGATACATCATCTTCATTGTTTCCCCCTACAATAATGCGAGTGATTAAAGAGCACCATAGTTTACATGGACGAGAAAATGCATGACATGGCATATAACCCACATTATCTCAAGCCATTATTTCAAATATACATATATATTAAAGAAATGAATGAATTATTTCTACAAACACGTTTCGCAAATTTAAGAATTACCACTGAATAAATACGCTAATTATTAGATTAGTTTTCAACATTTACCTGCCAACAAAGAATTTCTTGTACAGGACCAGATTTAGGATCACCCTCGGGCCACATAGGAATGACAACGTAAACAGTGAATCTCTCATTTGACCTTATTTTACTTGCAATCTTCAATGCTAGTTCCATCGGGATTAAGTTATGCGCACCTAACAAAATCAATTATTTCACATTTTAAGCAAAATAAATGCAAGAAAAAGTTATTTTGGAAATATTTATTAAAAAAAACTTTAAACTAAAAATTTAGTAGCTACTTAGTTGAATAATTAGACGAAGATAAACATTTTGCAGAAGTAATCTACCTGCTTTTTTGTAAGTGGGCCAAGCAAAAGATGACCCAAGAAAATATTGATTCTCGATGAATATGAAGTGTCGTGCATATCTTATTGCTTGAATATATGCCATTTGGATACTCATATCTATTGCTTGTTTTTGTTCATATACAAGATTCTGCAATAAATTAAAATTTTAAGAAAATATTTGTAAGCAGTCAACGGAGAAAGTAATATCTAACCAACATAAATATCAAAGAGAAAAAAAAAATTGAAAGTACGTGAAATACTTGTTCCTTTGCCTCAATGTCAGTTTTGGGGAACCCATCCACCGATGCTGAATCTACAGAGCGGAAAATCTGTTGACATCAAAATAACTGATCAAAACCAATGTTTCAATCACCTCATCGTACATAAAAAAGGAAAACAAAAACCCTCTTTTCAATAATCATGACCTGAACATGCCAGTTTTCGCGATCATCTTCATTGGAGACACACATCGAATGGTCGTCATTCGGACCAGTTGTGGACGGACTAGCTATCCGTGAATTATGATTAATGTCAACTAAAGTAAAATCATTCCATCCTAATAACCTTTTACAAAATTGTGAAAATTCAGAGCTTTTAGTGGCTTTTTTCCACCGTTGCTCAAAATTTTTGAGCACATCATAAGCAGCTGGACCTTCAATTTTGCAATGTAAGTCATGCCATGGTTGTCTTGGGCCTTTCTCTCCTTCCTATCGAGAAATATAAATACAAATCAACATGTAGGAATAGGTTTAGGCAGAACACAAGAACAAAATTTGCTCTTAGCTTAGACAACCTAATCATCACTATATTATTATATACGGACTAACATAAGATCCAAGAAGTATTTCAAAATCTCTTATTTGATTAGCTCTTTGTAAGTGCATAACTGAAAAGATGAAGATTTGAAGTTAAATATTTAAATGGTGAAGTTTCTTACATGCAATGTTGGATTATGATAGTCATCCTTAAAGACATTGTTGTTATCGTATAGTCGGTGATCCGGTGTATCATATCGTCCATCACAGAGGTCTAGACCACCAATGAATGTGGTTATTTTTCGGTTATTTTCGTGTCCTTTGGTGTCTACAATCACACATTTCTGATGTTGACTGTAGAACATTCGACCAACCTGAATAGATAACAAAAAAATACCATTGGTCATTCGTCTAGATTTTTGTGAAAATCACCGATAATTCAAAAATTATTAAGAATTAAATTAAATTCATAGATTCAGTTGTAAAACATGCCTGTCGATTTAAATTGTTAATTCTGGAATGAGGAGCTAACACGCAAGTGACAGAAGAGTGCTTGAAAAAGTTTCGAGTTTCTTTGTCATGGGTTTTCATTTTTCCTTTCTGCATTAAAATAGGTCAACAACGGTATATTAATATTAGATAATCTACAACATGTACACACTGCAACAATGTAACAATTCATAAACAGTTCTTACCGTTTTAATAAAACAATTGTCACATGAAGTCCTGTCATTCCAAACCAGAAGTGCAACTCTCACCCCCTGTTGAGCCTTGTACTTGAGCAGCTCCCCCAAATTCAAGTCCCCACCATTCGGCAATCGTTTACTAGGCTCCCTCACCAACTTTACCTTATGATAAACCGACCACCCTACAATATATACCAAATGAAGTGCCTCAGATATCGAGTGGCATATATCCTCCCAACACTTTCCGTGCTCGAAATTTCTCCCATCTTCCAATTTAATTTCGGGTAGCATTCCATCAATCACATGCGCGTCTTGATAGAGCGTCAATTTTCCACCGTGCCGCATTGGAAAATAGCTTCGCTCGACGGCAAAATTTTCTGAGATGCCACTCGAATAGATAGGATTTTTGTCGCACGGAGTGAATTTGATTTGCAATTTAATTGCAGTATGAGGCCCATCTGTTCCTACAACTAGAAACCATTCATCGATGAGCTCGCCCGTAACAATTTTGTTTGCTGGAACGAAAGCATTCAGTTTGGTTTCACATATTTCAGTGTCTCTAAGAGCGAATCTGACCTGTATTATGTAAATATTATTTAAAAGAATTACTATCAGTTCATATATACATAATGAATATTAACAAGTAAAAGAAAGATTTACAAAATCTTAATAAAAGAAATATAAAATCAGGTACATTTCATGTAAATAAGAGCCACTATCTAATAAGTGAAACCATTTAACCCTCATATAAATAAAATGTATATAATTAAACAACGTAAAATACGGAAAATATCACTACCTGATCAACGGGGTGAGCTAACGGGAGTTGGAAATGCTCGTTCCACACGGGATTTTGTGAGTGGGCCCGTACACGGGCTGTACAAGCAACACGGGCTTCTCCCATGTACACCTTAACATAAGGGTTTTGAAGGCAATGACAGACGTGTTCGGAGATAAACTCCATGCATGGCATGCATCGGGCTTCGATTATCTTAATGTCTATGTCTCCATGAAGATATATCATTTCTTCGTTGTTCTTCATTTCACGAGACTCTGTATATATGTAAAAAAATGAGGTAGCAGAAGAAATTTATATGCAACTGATACAAAAGATTAAATGTGTAGTGTTGGAGTAGGATTTGTTAGAATGATGTATATATATATATAGGGTTTAATTTCACTTTATGCTTTTTTGAGTAATCAATATTCTTATCTCCGAAGTTTAGAAAACTAACTTATATAGCAAAAGGCACTATTGATTAGTAATTAAAGGAAAGAAAGAATATCACATCCATAAACGGTAAAAACTTGATCAAGGGAAGTAGGAATATTTTTTTAGATAACTATATGAATTAGGAAATAAGGTAGAGTTGTTTATAAGGAAGAAATCTGAAAGTTGTAAAATAACTACTATTAAACTTTATCAAGAGAAGTAGGAATAATTTAGGGGCAATTTGCTGTATGTTCCTCTACATTAGATTATAACATTAAATAGGCAAATATTGGATTCTTGAAGCAATTGTATGAATTGTGGTTTTTGGTAATGGTGAGTGACTAAGTGTTGTTGAATTTTGAGCTTGCGAATGCCTAAGAATTGTCATTATAATTACAAGTTCTGAAAACGTGAAGTTGATCATTGATTTATGTGATGAGATGTTATAGTTGAGTTATTTGCTTATTGGTAGATTTTGCTTGAGGACAAGCAAAAGTTCAAGTTTGGGGGTGTGTTAAGTGTATATTTTTACACTTTATCGTACCTTTTTATTTGAGCTTTTGGTGTGTTTTAACGATAATTGGTGCTTTAAAAGTTGATTTATTGTATTTTAGGTACAAATTGAAGAATTGGAAAAGTATGGTGTCAAAACTGCAATTTTGGAGAAAATATGGGCCAAAAGTGAAAAAATCAAAATTCTGAAGAAACAAGGCTCGGACCCCGTCCCAGTTTTAGTGCAAATTATGGGACCCCCGTCCCATACTCCGAAGTTGCGCAGTAAAGGGATTTTAATTGCACAAGGAAACTGCCTTCTTCCCCAAGTTCTTCACCCTATATAAGACCAAGCCAAGCACACAATTGGGCATCAATCTTTTTACGCAAATTCAAGAGCAACGAAGATCAACGAAGATTCAAGCATAGTTTTTCTTATTTTATTTATTTATTTTATTTTATTTATCATAAGAATTACGAGTAGCTAAGTCTTTATTTCTAGGATTTTATTTGGAACCCTATGTGGGATTTATGAACCCAATTCTATGATTTTATGCAAGTTTTAATTCCGGATTATTTCTTCTACTTGTTTTATTAAGTGCATGAACTTGATCAACTTATGTGCTTCTATGTTATTGTTAATCGCATGAATCGGAAGATCGGGTTAATAATTAGAACTGTGGTAGAAGAGCCTTTGTGGGATTAACATAGGAATATAGTTAATCTCTTAGGTAGCCATTATTGAGATTTGCGCTTAATGTTGTGTTCTAGAATTAATTGCATAGGAATATAGTAATTGAATCTAGAGTATTAGAATCGTAATACACGCGGAAGCGGGTTATGATTATTTTAGCATCTCAGGTTAATAATCCGGGTTAATTGCTTGCATAATTGAAGGAATTGGGGGAGTGATAATCACATAGGGGGGAAGAATAAAATCCTAGGCTCGTTTACTCTGATAAATCTTCGTGTTTAATTTGCTTTCTTGCTTTGTCGTTTTAATTTGCTTTTTAATTTATTTTAGTTAATTTTCTCTAAAGTCGACTGTGTAGGGTGGGCTTGATAATCTACAAGGCTTTGGATTGGACATAAAAATTTCAACAAGCAAAGTCTGGCTGAAGACTTTAAACTTAGCGCTTCTCGAGAGGCAACCCGAGCTTTATTGTTTTTCGTAGTTTTCGTTAATTTTTCGTTTCGTTTTTTTTATTGTCATAAGCATGCATTCTAATTCACTATTTGAATTTTACTTTTCAGGGTCGAAAACGTGATTGATGGTCGAGTCGGCCGTCCGTACAAAAAAAAAAAAAAAAAAAAAAAAATTGCACCACTGCCTGTGGGACGGCCGTCCCAAAACCAGTAAGGAGAAAAAAATTTCGGACGGCCGTCCGAAATTTAGCACAAAAACCGGGACGGCCGTCCGAACATTTTTAGGGCGTTTTAACTTTAAAAAATTTGATTTTTTCCCCCATTTTTTTCTTAAATCCTCCTCTTTCCTTCTCTCAAACTCCCACACACAAATGGAGGCTATAGAATCGAACCAAATTCTTCAAAATCTACTCTTTGAAGGCACGCCCACAAGGTGTTCGACAAATTGCCTCAACCCAATTTGGAGGTCGATTCTCATCCAATCCTTACCGAATCCATTCCAAAAGTTCTCCCAAATATGTCATCCAACAAACGAGGCCGCACGAGCGAAGCTTCATCTTCTAAAGGCAAAGGAAAAGGCAAGAAAAGTGCCACCAAAACGACGATTCCTCTTCCAAAGCCGCTCCTCAAGCCCGAGACGACCCCGAAGCCTCAAGCTCCCGTGCCGATCGACGATTCCGAATGAAGATGGAGCGAGAGAGCTTTCCGATGATGAGGAGCATGAGAGAGCTAGGGAGGAGCACCCCGATCACACCGACTCCGAATAAATCAGGTGTTTTCTATCCTTAAACTTTGTGCTAATTTCGTTGAGGGTGTTGGTCGAAAACCTACACGCAAGTGCATGTATCGTACAAGTAATATAGTGGACTAAAAGTCCGGATATCGAACCCACAGGGAATATTTAATTATCTAATCCTAGACGCTAAATTCTACCAATTATTATCAAGCCCACCCTACACAGTCGACTTTAGAGAGAATTAACTAAAATAAATAAAAAAGCAAATTAAAACGACAAAGCAAGAAAGCAAAGTAAGCACGAAGATTTATCACAGTAAACGAGCCTAGGATTTTATTCTTCCCCCTATGTGATTATTATTCCCCAAATTCCTTCAATTATGCAAGCAATTAACCCGGATTATTAACCTGAGATGTTAAAATAATCATAACCCGCTTCCGCGTGTATTACGATTCTAATACTCTAGATTCAATTACTATATTCCTATGCAATTAATTCTAGAACACATCATTAAGCACAAATCTCAATAATGGCTACCTAAGAGATTAACTATATTCCTATGTTAATACCACAAAGGCTCTTCTACCACAGTTCTAATTATTAACCCGATCTTCCGATTCATGCGATTAACAATAACATAAAAGCGCATAAAGTGGCCAGTTTCATGAACTTAATAAAACAAGTAGAAGAAATAATCCGGAATTAAAACTTGCATAAAATCATAGAATTGGGTTCATAAATCCCACATAGGGTTCCAAATAAAATCCTAGAAATAAGAAAATTAGCTACTCATGATTAAAGGAAAAACACAAATAAAATAAGTCTTAAACGATAAATCTATGCTTAGCGTCTTCGAATTCTTCGTCTTCGTTATTGCTTTGTTGCTCTCCAAATTGCGTAAAAAGATCCCTAATTGTGTGCTTGGCTTGGTCTTATATAGGGTGAAAAACTTGGGGAAGAAGGCAGTTTCCTTGTGCAATTAAAATTCCTTTACTGCGCAACTTCGAAGTCTCGGACGGGGGTCTCACAATTTGAACTAAAACTGGGACGGGGGTCTCAGCTTTAATTCTTCAGAATTTTGATATTTTCACTTTTGACCCATATTTTTGCCAAAATTGCAGTTTTGACCCATATTTTTGCCAAAATTGCAGTTTTGACCCCATACTTTTCCAATTCTTCACTTTGTACCTAAAATATGATAAATCAACTTTTTAAGCACCAATTATCGTTAAAACACACCAAAAGCTCAAATAAAAAGATACGATAAAGTGTAAAAATATACACTTAACACACCCCCAAACTTGAACTTTTGCTTGTCCTCAAGCAAAATTTACCAATAAGCAAATAACTCAACGATAACATCTCATCACATAGATCAATGATCAACTTCACGTTTTCAGAACTTGTAATTATAATGACAATTCTTAGGCATTCGCAAGCTCAAAATTCAACAACACTTAGTCACTCACCATTACAAAAAACCACAATTCATACAATTGCTTCAAGCATCCAATATTTGCAAATTAAAGATAGAAAGAATTTATACTTACATACATATGCTTGACTCCAAATACTCACCAAATTATTTTACTCTACTAATATCGAATATTAAGCTATTGGGATCATTGGGGCTTTGTGGCTTTCAATTGTTAGGCTCTTTGGTTCGAGGTAGGAAATATGGGTATGTGTGGCTATTCTTCTTGAATTTAGGTGATTACGCCAAAATTTGAAAGATAGGCGTTTGAAACAATAAATTCACCTCTATGGACTTTAATAAACTCGATTCTCAAAAGTTCAAAAGTCTCCACTTTTGCTTTTGAGGCAATGGATCGAGTTTTTAAAAATAATTCAACAACTAGTCCTTATTTCTCCCTTCTAGTCTCTTCTTCTTCTTTTTTTTTCTTTTTTTTTTTCATTTTTTTTTTCATTTTTTTTTCTTTTTTTTTTTTTTTTTTTTGAAGAAGAAGAAGAAGAAGGATCTTAAAAAAATTTCGACCGAACTCCAAGGGGTAATTTTTCAAGAATCTCCACATATTCTACCTTACACATTGGCTAAAAGAAAGAACACCTTTTCTCCGAGGCTCAAATCAAGGTTCTAAGGAAAATTTCGATAAAAAGGTCGGCTTGAAAGGCTCAAACGGTTCAAAGAAGGCCCAAATCATGTCCCAAATCACTCACTACTCAATACTTCGTATCATAAATTTCCTAAGGTGAGTCTTAAAACCGAACATAGCATGATCTAGCACAAATTAATTCCAAATTTAAAATACAAAACATTCAACAAAAGCAATGCACAAAATGTGATTCCTAGCAATAATTCGCTTCTAAGTCCCGTTGAATCGAAAGCTAAACAAACATCAAATCCTTATCACACAAACACAAGCAATCTCATCATCAAACATTGATCATCTCTCATCATCATAAATCATCGATGCATTCGACTCAAGCAAATTTTTTATTTTTTTTTTTTTAAATTCCGGAAAAACGAGAAAAACAATAAAAACGAATAAAACCTAATGCATGCAAACTAAAACAAATAAGCACAAAAATAACATATTTTTCACCCCCAAACTTAAAATTTTCGTTGCCCTCAACGAATTTAGCACAAAGTTTAAGGATAGAAAACACCTGATTTAGTCGGAGTCGATGTGATCGGGGTGCTCCTCCCTAGCTCTCTCATCGGAAAGCTCTCTCGCTCCATCTTCATTCGGAATCGTCGATCAGCACGGGAGCTTGAGGCTTCGGGGTCGTCTCGGGCTTGAGGAACGGCTTTGGAAGAGGAATCGTCGTTTTGGTGGCACTTTTCTTGCCTTTTCCTTTGCCTTTAGTAGATGAAGCTTCACTCGTGCGGCTTCTTTTGTTAGAAAAAAAAGTTGGGAGAGAGGTTGGAATAGATTCGTTGAGAATTGGTTGACAATCGAACTCAAAATTTGGTTGGAGCAAATTATCGAACACCTTGTGGGCGTGCCTTGAAAGAGTAGGTTTTGGAGAATTTGGTTTGATTCTCTAGCTTCCTTTTGTGTGTGAGAGTTTGAGAGAAGGAAAGAGGAGGGTTTAGGAAATAATGGGGGAGAAAATCTAATTTTTTTAAAGTTAAAACGCCCCAAAACTAGTCGGACGGCCGTCCCGGTTTTTGTGCTGATTTTCGGACGGCCGTCCGACATCTTCTGTCTCCCCTCTGTTCACGGGACGGCCGTCCCATGTTTGTGCCTTATTTTCGGACGGCCGTCCCACAGGCAGTGATGCCGTTTGGGGCTTTCTGTTTCCCAGACGGCCGTCTGAGATTTTGCTTGCAATTTCGGACGGCCGTCTGGACCCCCTGACCATGTTTTCGACCCTGAAAATTAAAATTCAAATAGATTAATTAGAATGCATGCCTATGAAAATAAAAACGAAACGAAAAATTAAAGAAAACTACGAAAACATAAAGCTCGGGTTGCCTCCCGAGAAGCGCTAAGTTTAAAGTCTTCAGCCGGACGTTGCTTCTTTATTTTCAAGCAAAAGCGACCGAAGTCACTTGGAAATCTTCACTCGCTTCCCAATACGGTTTGAGCCGGCTCCACTTCACGTTGAACGTACGATTTGAATCTCGCTCCTTTATTTTGACCACCTCGTGAGGAAGAATTTCTTGGACAATAAACGGCCGCGACCACTTTGATTTGCGCTTCCTTGGAAATAACCATAGACGGGATTTGCACAATAACACCAATTGTCCTTTGTGCAATTCCTTTTTGATTTTCTCCTTACGACCACAATAGCTTGACTCATCCTTCTCTCGTGACTTGCTCGAGCCTTTGGTTGGCAACATCTTCCTTGCATTCTCATCGTCGTTAAGACCTCGACTCACATGACTTTCTCTCAGAGGATTTAAAAGTGAGTCCATGAAATAAACTTGCTCCGTCCGATTCCCGTTTCCGCCATCATCTCCTGCACTCAAAGATGCTTTCCCATTGTCCAAGATTGAAACATCAAACTTTTCATTATTTGTAAAATCCATAAGCTCAATAGCAAAACAATCATTATGATCACATGGATTTTTATTAGCACTAAAAACATTGAATTTGATTGTTTGATCATGCACAATCATTGTAAGATCACCACTAGCACAATTATGAGAGTTTTCGACGTGGCTAAAAACGGTCTCCCTACGATAAGAGGTATCTTCCTATCCTCATCTATATCAAGTATAACGAAATCAATAGGGAAGATAAATTTATTAACTTTCACTAGCAGATTCTCTAAAATACCTTTTGGGTAAACTAAAGATCTATCGGCTAATTGAAGAGTTATAGCCGTCGGTTCAATTTCTCCTAACCCAAGATTTTTAAAAGTAGAGTACGGCATAAGATTAATGCTAGCACCTAAATCAATGAGCGATCTAAAATTTTTACCTCCTATAGTACAAGGAATAGTAAACTTACCTGGATCGCCGAGTTTTTGTGGAAGAGGCCGAGTAAGAATTGCACTAATTTGCTCCGTGAGTTGGATCATCTCGTTCCCTTGCAATTTCTTACTTTTCTTCACGAGGTCCTTGAGGAACTTCACCCACTTTGGCATCTTTTGAAGTGCTTCAATGAAAGGAATATTTATTCGAATTTCCTTCAACTTGCCCAAAAATCTTTGATATTCGGCGTCGAGCTTCTTCTTTATAAACTTTTGAGGATAAGGAATTGGAGGGACTTGTGAAGGCACCGTCGATGGTGGCTCGTCATGAGATGATTCTTTTTCCTCATTCTTTTTCGGCTTCTCGATTACCGTGCTTCTCTTCTCTTTTCGTGGGGCTTCCTCCAATTGCTTACCGTTCTTCAAGGTGACTGCTTGGCATGTCTCGACCTCGATCTTTTTCGTTAGCAATCTTTGTGGATATGGGATTGGTTCGACCCATTCGGCTACAGTGACTTGCGGCTTGACTTGACTTTCTTCCTTTTTCTCGATCTTGAAATCGATAGCTTGGCACGTCTCGAACTTTTGATTTCGAGGATCTTCCGTATTCGATGGCAATGCTCCCGGCGGGCGGTTCTCTTGCTTCAAAGCTAATTGAGCGAGTTGATTTTCCAAATTTCGCAACGAGGCTTGGGTAGCGGTCATGAATTGGGCCAATATCTCATCCGTGTTTGATTTTTGGGCCGGTGGATTGTTGCCTTGATATCTTTGTTGAGGAGGGGCTTGATTTTGGAATTGACCTTGAGGTCTTTGATATCCTTGGCCTTGTTGATTTCCTCCATATTGCCCTTGTGATCTCCACCCTTGATTTTGAAATTGGTGAGGCGCGTTGTTGACGTAGTTCAGCGACTCCACATCTTGTTGGCATTGGAGTGTGTAATGATTTCCCCCGCAAATTTCACAACATGGAGACTCGACGGCTTGGACTTGTTGTAGTGGATTTGCTTTGATGTGTTGTAGTAGGAGTTGATTTTGTTGAGCAATTTGGGTCACTTGAGCTTGAAGAGCCGTAATTGCATCTAACTCCAACACTCCGGGAACTTTCTTGGCTCCACTAACCGTCCTCTCGCTTGACTTGGCAAACCGATTTTGAGCAATTTGATCTAACATGATAAATGCATCCGGTATCGATTGACTCATAAAATTCCCCCCGGTTGATGCATCTAAGACCGTTCGTGCATTCTCGTTAATCCCTTGGTAGAAGATGTGGATTTGCCGCCATTGTTCGACTCCATGTGTTGGACACTACCGCAAAAGAATTTTAAATCTCTCCCATGCCTCGTATAATTGCTCGCCTTTCTCTTGGACAAAATTGTGAATTTCTCGTCGGATTCTCTCGTCCTTGTCGGGTGAGCTATAGACTTTCATGAAAAGGTTGAGGAGTTGAGGCCACGAAGAGATAGAGTGGGGGGCTTGGGACATCAACCACTGGCGAGCTCTTCATTGTAGGGAGTGCTTGAAGAGAATTAATTGAAGCGCCTCTTGGGAAACGCCGTTTTGAC
The DNA here is from genome assembly GCF_056151865.1 of Erythranthe guttata. Classification (NCBI taxonomy): domain Eukaryota; kingdom Viridiplantae; phylum Streptophyta; class Magnoliopsida; order Lamiales; family Phrymaceae; genus Erythranthe; species Erythranthe guttata. Next base: position 12,315,307 of record NC_142539.1, read on the forward strand.
AGTGGGAATTACAGGTATCTAGAAAATTGACAATGTGAAGATGGGGATCTTCACCCGCCAATCCACTAAATAGCCCGTATTTTGGAGCATCGTCAAGAGGCCTTGCTTGATCTCAAAATTGTGCGCCTCAATAGGTGGATATTGGATGCTCGGCCGGAACCCGTCGAGAGTGGGGATTATGTAGTCTTGAAGTGCCCGTGGCCTAGCTGCTGGCTGTAACGGAAGTTGAGGGGGTGGGTCTTGGACTTGGTTTCCATTGACATTGATTAAATTACCCTCTGCGCGTATGCGTTCTTCGTCCTCCATTGTATTGGTTGCGTGTTGACGTCTCCTAGCGGCTCGAAAATTGCGTTCGATTTCGGGATCAAACGGTTCTCTAGCAAGATCGAGTCTCCTAGGCATACACCGTACCTAAAACAAAAATAAAATAAAACAAAAATTAAATGGGTGAATCGTGAAAATTGTTCAAATCTAGAGCTAGAATAAAATAAATAATTAAAATATACCCCGGCAACGGCGCCAAAAACTTGTTGGTCGAAAACCTACACGCAAGTGCACGTATCGTGCAAGTAATATAGTGGACTAAAAGTCCGGATATCGAACCCACAGGGAATATTTAATTATCTAATCCTAGACGCTAAATTCTACCAATTATTATCAAGCCCACCCTACACAGTCGACTTTAGAGAAAATTAACTAAAATAAATTAAAAAGCAAATTAAAACGACAAAGCAAGAAAGCAAAGTAAGCACGAAGATTTATCAGAGTAAACGAGCCTAGGATTTTATTCTTCCCCCTATGTGATTATTATTCCCCAAATTCCTTCAATTATGCAAGCAATTAACCCGGATTATTAACCTGAGATGTTAAAATAATCATAACCCGCTTCCGCGTGTATTACGATTCTAATACTCTAGATTCAATTACTATATTCCTATGCAATTAATTCTAGAACATAACATTAAGCACAAATCTCAATAATGGATACCTAAGAGATTAACTATATTCCTATGTTAATACCACAAAGGCTCTTCTACCACAGTTCTAATTATTAACCCGATCTTCAGATTCATGCGATTAACAATAACATAAAGCGCATAAAGTGGCCAGTTTCATGAACTTAATAAAACAAGTAGAAGAAATAATCCGGAATTAAAACTTGCATAAAATCATAGAATTGGGTTCATAAATCCCACATAGGGTTCCAAATAAAATCCTAGAAATAAGAAAATTAGCTACTCATGATTAAAGGAAAAACACAAATAAAATAAGTCATATACGATAAATCTATGCTTAGCGTCTTCGAATTCTTCGTCTTCGTTATTGCTTTGTTGCTCTCCAAATTGCGTAAAAAGATCCCTAATTGTGTGCTTGGCTTGGTCTTATATAGGGTGAAAAACTTGGGGAAGAAGGCAGTTTCCTTGTGCAATTAAAATTCCTTTACTGCGCAACTTCGGAGTCTCGGACGGGGGTCTCACAATTTGAACTAAAACTGGGACGGGGGTCTCAGCTTTAATTCTTCAGAATTTTGATATTTTCACTTTTGACCCATATTTTTGCCAAAATTGCAGTTTTGACCCCATACTTTTCCAATCCTTCACTTTGTACCTAAAATACGATAAATCAACTTTTTAAGCACCAATTATCTTTAAAACACACCAAAAGCTCAAATAAAAAGATACGATAAAGTGTAAAAATATACACTTAACAGAGGGCAACGAAAATTTTAAGTTTGGGGGTGAAAAGCATGTTGTTGTTCTTATTTGTTTTAGTTTGCATGCATTAGGTTTTATTCATTTTTATTGTTTTTCTCGTTTTTCCGGAATATATAAAAAAAAAAAAAAAAAAATTGCTTGAGTCGAATGCATCTATGACTTATGATGATGAGAGATGATCAATGTTTGATGATGAAATTGCTTGTTTTATGTGATAAGGATTTGATGTTTATTTAGCTTTCGATTCAACGGGACTTAGAAGCGAACTATTGCTAGGAATCACATTTTGTGCATTGCTTTGGTTGAATGTTTTGTATTTTAAATTTGGAATTAATTTGTGCTAGATCATGCTATGTTCGGTTTTAAGACTCACCTTAGGAAATTTATGATACGAAGTATTGAGTAGTAAGTGATTTGGGGTATGATTTGGGCCTTCTTTGAACCGTTTGAGCCTTTCAAGCCGACCTTTTTATCGAAATTCCTTAGAACCTTGATTTGAGCCTCGGAGAAAAGGTGTTCTTTCTTTTAGCCATGTGTATAAGGTAGAAAAGTGGAGACTCGTGAAAAAAAAAAAATTACCCCTTGAAGTTCGGTCGAAATTTTTTATAAGGTCCTTCTTCTTCTTCAAAAAAAAAAAAAAAAAAAAAAAGAGAAAAAGAGAAAAAGAGAAGAAGAAGAGACTAGAAGGGAGAAATAAGGACTAGTTGTTGAATTATTTTTGAAAACTCGACCCATTGTCTCAAAAGCAAAAGTGGAGACTTTTGAACTTTTGAGAATCGAGTTTATTAAAGTCCGTAGAGGTGAATTCTTTGTTTCAAACGCCTATCTTTCAAATTTTGGCGTAATCACCTAAATTCAAGAAGAATAGCCACACATACCCATATTTCCTACCTCAAACCAAAGAGCCTAACAATTGAAAGCCACAAAGCCCCAATGATCCCAATAGCTTAATGTTCGATATTAATAGAGTAGAATAATTTGGTGAGTATTTGGAGTCAAGCATATACATGTAAGTATAAATTCTTTCTATCTTTAATTTGCAAATATTGGATGCTTGAAGCAATTGTATGAATTGTGGTTTTTGGTAATGGTGAGTGACTAAGTGTTGTTGAATTTTGAGCTTGCGAATGCCTAAGAATTGTCATTATAATTACAAGTTCTGAAAACGTGAAGTTGATCATTGATTTATGTGATGAGATGTTATAGTTGAGTTATTTGCTTATTGGTAGATTTTGCTTGAGGACAAGCAAAAGTTCAAGTTTGGGGGTGTGTTAAGTGTATATTTTTACACTTTATCGTACCTTTTTATTTGAGCTTTTGGTGTGTTTTAACGATAATTGGTGCTTTAAAAGTTGATTTATTGTATTTTAGGTACAAATTGAAGAATTGGAAAAGTATGGTGTCAAAACTGCAATTTTGGAGAAAATATGGGCCAAAAGTGAAAAAATCAAAATTCTGAAGAAACAAGGCTCGGACCCCCGTCCCAGTTTTAGTGCAAATTATGGGACCCCCGTCCCATACTCCGAAGTTGCGCAGTAAAGGGATTTTAATTGCACAAGGAAACTGTCTTCTTCCCCAAGTTCTTCACCCTATATAAGACCAAGCCAAGCACACAATTGGGCATCAATCTTTTTACGCAAATTCAAGAGCAACGAAGATCAACGAAGATTCAACCATAGTTTTTCTTATTTAATTTATTTATTTTATTTTATTTATCATAAGAATTACGAGTAGCTAAGTCTTTATTTCTAGGATTTTATTTGGAACCCTATGTGGGATTTATGAACCCAATTCTATGATTTTATGCAAGTTTTAATTCCGGATTATTTCTTCTACTTGTTTTATTAAGTGCATGAACTTGATCAACTTATGTGCTTCTATGTTATTGTTAATCGCATGAATCGGAAGATCGGGTTAATAATTAGAACTGTGGTAGAAGAGCCTTTGTGGTATTAACATAGGAATATAGTTAATCTCTTAGGTAGCCATTATTGAGATTTGCGCTTAATGTTGTGTTCTAGAATTAATTGCATAGGAATATAGTAATTGAATCTAGAGTATTAGAATCGTAATACACGCGGAAGCGGGTTATGATTATTTTAGCATCTCAGGTTAATAATCCGGGTTAATTGCTTGCATAATTGAAGGAATTGGGGGAGTGATAATCACATAGGGGGGAAGAATAAAATCCTAGGCTCGTTTACTCTGATAAATCTTCGTGTTTAATTTGCTTTCTTGCTTTGTCGTTTTAATTTGCTTTTTAATTTAATTTAATCTAGTTAATTCTTCTAAATTCGACTGTGTAGGGTGGGCCTGATAATAATTGGTAGAATTTAGCGTCTAGGATTAGATAATTAAATATTCCCTGTGGGTTCGATATCCGGACTTAATTGTCCACTATATTACTTGTACGATACGTGCACTTGCGTGTAGGTTTTCGCCCAACAGTAATCCCCGCCCCGTTTGCTAATGGGGCGGGTATGTGTTTTAAAAATTTAACATGTAGCAGGTACGGGGTTTGAACATATGCACCCTTACCTCCCCTCCCTTATCCAACCTGTTTATATATATATATATATATATATATATATATATATATATATATATATATATATATATATATATATATATATATATATATATATATATATATATATATATATATATATATATATATATATATATATATATATATATATATATATATATATATATATATATATATATATTTATCAATTTTATATATTTTTTAAATTATAAAATATTAATTTTTAAAGATATTTTAATTAAATTAATTATCAATATAAAAAAAAATTATATTTTTTACAGGTTTGTGGGCTTAATTTCTCCTAAATTCAATTTCTCATAAATTGATAAAGGCGTTAAATTTACGCTCGCCCCTTGATCACACAATGCCCGCCCAAAATACCTAGTACCTATTGTGCGTGGAATGGTACAACTCCCCGGATCTCTAAGCTTCGGTGGAATTTTATTTGCAAGGATAGCACTACTTTGCTCATTTAAGTCTATTATTGTTGCACACTCCGGAAGCCTCATCTTCTTCGATACAAGTTCTTTTATAAACTTAACCCAATTCGGCATATGCTTAAGTGCCTCAACAAAAGGAATATTAACATGCAACTTTTTAAGATAATCCAAAAATAACTGAAATTGCATATCAAACTTAGAGTTTTTAAGACATTGAGGGAAGGGTACCTTGGGAGGTTCACTTACTGTGATCTTTGTGTGGCTTGTCCCGACCTCGGTTTTTTCCTTGGGCTACTCTGCAATAGACGGTGGTGCTACGGACTTTTTAGGCCCTTCCTCTAATTGCCTCCCATTTCGCAAACTTACTGCATTGCACTGCTCGATGTTGCTCTTTCGAGGATGTTCCGTATTCGACGGCAGTGCTCCCGACGGCCTCGCATTTAGCTGGGTTGCAAATTGAACCATTTGTATCTCAAGGTTCCAAATGGATGCTTGAGTCGACGTCATGAATTTCGCTAAGATGTCCGCGAGGTCAACTCCTTGGGCCGGAGCTTGAGGTGGATTTTGGAATCCGGGAGCTGGCTGAGGTCTTGGTTGAGATTGACCTTGTGGTGGTGCTTGGCCTTGACTTTGCTGATTTTCTCCCCAACCAAAGTTGGGATGGTCTCTCCATCCCGAATTATAGGTGTTGGAGTACGGGTTCATCTGATTTCAATTTGTGCTATTAACGTAATATAGAGACTCCGTTTCCTCTATGCTCTGGTCGGGACTTTGGACTGCATGGACTTGTTGAGTCTGCAAAGCTGCTACTTGCTTTGATAGCTTTTCTAACTGGGCAGTGATTGCAGTGACCCCATCCACCTCCAAAATTCCTCCCTTCTTCTTGGTTCCACTGTTTGACCTTTCTGAAGCCCGCATGTATTTGTTCTTTGCGATCCGCTCCAAAAGTTCGTAGGCTTCGTCATAGGTCAAGCTCATGAACATACCGCCAGTTGCTGAATCGAGCACCGTTCTTGAATTATCTTGCAATCCGTCATAAAATATTTGAAGTTGCCGCCACTCTTGAAGACCGTGATTGGGGCATCTCCGGGTCAGCTGTTTAAACCGCTCCCACGTCTCAAAAAGTGCTTCGTCGGCTTCTTGCAGAAAATTTTGTAATTCTCTCCGGATTTTTTCAGTTTTAGTTGGAGAGTTGTATGTATTCATGAAGATTTGTGCTAGCTGGGCCAAGACGATATGGAGTGTGGTGCACAAGTTTGTAGCCATTCTCTTGCGGCTCCTTGTAAAGAGTGCTTGAACAGGCGGAGTTGCAGTGTTTCAGGTGATACTCCGTTCATCTTATGCGAATCACACGTTTCGAGAAAGTTGACCAAGTGGAGATGCGGATCTTCATGTGCTAATCCGCTGAACAACCCATTATTTTGGAGCATAGTAAGGAGTCCCGCTCTAATTTCGAAATTATTGGCTTCAATGGGGAGCGGCTGGATGATTGATTGAAACCCATTGAGTGTCGGAACGGTGTACTCATGCAATGCTCGTTGGCGAGGTGGTGGATTAATGAGGACGTTGATCTTGCTCGTTGATGATATATCCTGCCGCATTCGGTAGGCGCCCTTGGTCATCTACCCTACGATTATTCTCTTCTTCCATTGTCGCATAAAAAGTACCTAAAACAAAAAAAAAAAGAAAAAATAAGCAATTAAAATAAATAAATAAAACGGCTGAAGTAAGAAAAATTGCTCAAATTTAATATTAGGATTAATAAAACGGCGCCAAAAACATGTTGGTGTGAATACCTAACACGCATGTGCACGTATCGTAAACAAGTAGTAAAAGTGGACTCGTGAGAGTCGGATGTCGATCCTACAGGGAATACTCAAATTATCTAATCCTAAGTACCAAATTCTAACAACTATGATTTTTATCCAAACTAACGCAAGTTTGTCAAATCTAATCAACTAAATAATTAAACTAATTATGAAAGCAATTAAACACAAGAAAATATCAATAAAAACGCACCTAGGATTTTATCTTCCCCCTATGCAAGAATTGCTCACCCAAAACCCATCAATTATGAAATATATGATTCATGATTATTAACCCGAGACACTAATTTACTCATAACCCACTGTCGCGTGTATTATGAGTCTATTATTCATAAACGATTCACGATATGTCTATGCAAACCAATTATGAATAAAACATTAAATAACAAGTCTCGTAAATGGCTACCTAAGGTGATATTTGTATGTCTACGACACCACATGCAATTGACACACTCATCCGGTGAAAACTACTCGAAGGTTCTTTTACTTACCGTCTAATTATCAAAATAGCTCTATCGAGTCAATCCCAATAATCACAGATAAAGCACATAAATTGATCAGGTTCATGCACTCACAATCATAACAAGTAGAAGAAATAATCATAATCGCATAATCTCAAGAAAACGGGTTCACCATCCCCACATAGGGTTCCAACAAAATCCTAGATTAAAAACTTAGCTACTCATGTTCTCTACGAAAAACATAATAAAAATATATAAAGACATAGATTAAGAAAAAATAGATAAAAGAAGAATTGTGATGAAGATTTGTCAATTCTCCGTCTTCGATTCTCCGTTCTCTCGCTCCTCTCGATCTAAGGTTGTGTTCCCCAAAAAAATCCTTTGATTTGTGCTTGGTTTGCTCTTAAATAGATGTCCCAACTTGGTAGAAGATTTTAGGTTTCCTTGTGTGATTAAAAGTCCCAACAGTGTCTCCAGCGTGTTTTCACACGGCCGCGCGAGAATCAATGCGATTCTCACACGGCCGTGCGAGAATCGCCGAAACTTACTGTCCAAATTCTGCAATCGGCCCGGCCGCGCCAAAAAATAGGCTAAATTTGACACGGTCGCGCGGGCCAATTTTCACCATATTTTTGTTTTCTTCCGTTTTTGCCCGTTTTTGACCTTTTTTGGCTCGTTTCGTCATTTGATCTCCCAAATCGTCAAGTTGTACCTAAAATACAATAAAGACTCATTAAGCACCATTAAATCAATAAAAGTATACAAAAAATCCTCGTAAGAAAGTATGCATTGAGTGTAAAATATACACTCAACAGGTAGACACTAGTAGAATTTTTTTTTACTACGAAATTGTCCGTAACAAACGGGGTTTTTTTACTACGGGACAATTTTGAAGGCGTAGTAAATATTAATATTTACCGTAGCAAAGAAGTATTTGGTACGGCCATTTACCGTAGCAAAGTTTTTGTCACGCCCGTATATACTACGGGGAAAATTCGTAGCAAATGCGTAGCAAAAGCCTTTTTACTACGAATTTGATACATTGCACTGAAAGGCGAAATCCCTCGCCCCCAGGGACCCCATCCATTGGCCCGACAAGGATTGATGGAGGAATGTAAGTCATGGTAACTCAACGGCCCGTTAAGGTAGCGGACCCTTACCTGGTGCCCACAAGGAACCAACCCTCATTAGAGTTGAAATTCCCACACTGCGGCTGTCAGGATTCGATCCTAGGACCTTGTACCAACTTACAACCTCCGGAACCAGTTGAGCTACACCCATGTGGGCAGTGGCGAATCCAGGATTTTTGCCAAGGGTGTTCGGATTAAATATAGTAGAAAATATGATGGTTGGGTAAAAGTTTACGGGGATTCAGGGGCAGCGCCCCCGATTTTTTTTTAATACTATAAACATTAAATAATAAAAATATGTAATATTTTCAAATTTAAAGGGATTGTTTTACAAATTTTGGACTAATTTAAGAAATATTTAGACATCAAATTGGTGAAAATATTGAAGGAGTGGTAAACATATTAAAGTTGCAAGTAACAAAATATGTAATTCATTAGCAGATTTTGAATTTTTAAAATATAAAAAAAAATGCCCACATAGTTGTAAATTTAGAAAATAATTGAAATAATATATATATATATATATATATATATATATATATATATATATATATATATATATATATATATATATATATATATATATATATATATATAACATTAAGAATTTTTGAATAATTTAGATTATATAAAATATTTAAAAATACCCACATATTCAAAAAATTGAAAACAATTGAAATATTGTATGTAATGAAAATTAAATCTTGTTCCTTTTAAAAACTTTCTACCAATTAACTACAAGCCAATTTATTTACAGAAGATTTGGAATTTAAAAAGGAGTATATACATAAAAAATAGAAAAAAAAAAAAAAAAAAACAACATATTAGGGGTCTCTGACTCTGGTAAGGCTGTATTAATTTTTACTAAATTTCAATTTAACCCCTCATTAGTTATAAATATAAAAAAAACCCCAAAATATTATATATAATTTTTTTTTTTTTTTTTTTAAATCCAAGGGTGTGCAACTGCACACCCTAGGACTATGGTAGATACGCCACTGCATGTGGGCACAAATTTGATACCTTTTAGTACGGTTAATGGTCGTAGTAAAATGTCATTTTTCTACTAGTGAGAGTAACGATAAATGGACTGAAAATGACCAAAAATATTAAATTATTGAAACACGAGGGACCAAGTGTGTTTTTTGTGGATACAGGGGACTAAATGTGAAATCACTGAAAACTTGGGAATGTAAACTGAAATTTTCCCAATTGCTATTATTAACTCTACTTGTAGATATATATTTGCATGCATGGGAAAATAGGACGGTGGAATTAGTACATTGATGATATGCCATCGTACTTACATGGTAGTAGCTTCAATTAATGAATAATATAGCATGGAAATTTGTAGTCAGGACACCTGAAAATAAAACCATGTTACTCGATATATATTTCGAGATCGTTTCATTCGTCAAAATATAATGAACCGAGTACAAACACATATTTTGTTCGATAAGCTATGAAGATTGACTCGAGCTCGGTTAGGAAAAAAATCACAATAAATGAATAAACAATTAGGCCTCTCGGGCTTGACTCGTTCAGGTTCGAATAAAGCTCATTCGAACTGGACTCGATTGTTTATCAAATTAAGGTAAAACGAAACTTTGAAAGATTGATAAAAATTTCGAATAAGATTGAACAAACATGTGATCGGCTCGACTCGATTTATTTAAATCCGTATTTGTAATCCATATGAGTTAATTTTACAATTGTTTGGCCTATGTAGGAGTAGGGCGTTCCCTAAGTTAGTATTAGTGATTTTGGCAAGTCATGACCTTAAGGAGAGATACGATGAGGACAGATATAATTAGTGGAGGATAAAAGTTTAGTACAAGGTACATTTTATATTTACTACAAATAAAATTATATGAACACACTTATTATTAGTTTGTAGAGTGACCCTCAACGAATTTAATTTGGTGCCAACTTTTGCAAATTCAGTTATTTTAAGAATAATAATTGCACCTAGAGACGAGGAAGGGCGAAATGCTTCGGGGAGTTGAAAATAAGCATAGATCCGGAGATTCCCGAATAGGGCAACCTTTCGAACTGTTGCTGAATCCATGGGCAAGCAAGAGACAATCTGGCGAACTGAAACATCTAAGTAGCCAGAGGAAAAGAAAGCAAAAGCGATTCCCGTAGTAGCGGCGAGCGAAATGGGAGCAGCCTAAACCGTGAAAACGGGGTTGTGGGAGAGCAATACAAGCGTTGTGCTGCTAGGCGAAGCTGAGGACATATTTAATTTGCAGAGTGGCTCTCAACTATAATTTAATTTGGTGCCAACTTTTTAAAATCCAATTTGTAGAATGGCCCTCAACTATATTATTTTAGTTTTGTAACACAATGCAGAAGAGAGAAAACGGAGAGTAAATAGCCTGGAAGAGAGAGAGAGCGGCGTGTGTGTGTTTTGTTCTAGAACCCTTCTTGAGCGTGCTGAAGAGACGCGATCAAATTCCGTTTCTGACCATAAAAAGAGAAGCAGATCGAAATTTCAGAAATTGGAATTACAATTTTGTGTTTCAAAATGAATTCTTTATTTAGTAAGAACATTAATACATTATCTTATAAATTCTGAAATTTTCTCTAACAATGTGTAGTCACCTAAATTTTAATATAATTTATATTATATTAAAATTGAATTTTAAGATTATAATTTGTCTTTTAAAATAAGTCATGGAGATAATTATCAATTAATTATTGGTCAATAGAATTATTTATTTTCTTTCAAGTTATAAAAGAATAATATCAATTTAAAGAGAGTCGATCAAATTGTGCCACGTCATCAAAGAAGATTATCAAGGACTCTTATTCCACTAATATAAATAGGAACCCTCCCTACACAATTCATAACACAACTCAAGAAGAAGAAAAACTGTAGGAGAAAATTCTCTCTACAATATTCAAGTCGTTCTTCATCAAATTCAAGGCATTCTTTATCAAATCGAGGGCATTCTTCAACAAGTACCGATCTTATTCCAAAAGAAGCACGACGGCTCTCTAAGGATGTGCGTGGATTACTGAGCATTAAACAAGGTAACCGTTAAGAACAAGTACTCAATCTCCTTGATAGCCGATTTGTTCGATAGACTTGGTTAAGCCAAGATATACACGAAGATGGACTTGTAAAAGGGCTATTACCAAGTCTGCATTGCCGAAGGAGACGAGGCAAAGACATCATGCATCACTCGCTACGGTTCCTACGAGTGGTTTGTCATGCCGTTCGGGTTAACCAATGCCCCGACAACATTCTGCACTCTCATGAACAAGATCTTTGATCTATACTTGAACTGGTTCATGGTGGTCTACTTAGATGACATCATCGTTTATAGCGACATAATGGAGGAACATGCCAACCACCTTCGCACCGTCTTCCAAGTACTTCGGAAGAATGAGCTCTTTGTGAAGAAGGATAAGTGCGATTTTGCCTAGGAGGAGGTCCAATTCTTGGGGCACATCATCGAGTACGGGCGACTCCAAATGGATGAAGCAAAGATCAAGGCTATCACCGAGTGGGAACCACCGACAAAGGTAACCGAGTCACGTTCTTTTCTTGATTTAATTAATTACTATAGACGGTTCATAAAAGGGTACTCGGCACGAGCGGCACCATTAACCGACTTGCTCAAGAAGAACAAGGCGTGGGAGTGGTCCGACTCATGCCAACGGGCATTCGAGGACTTAAAGGCAGCGGGGAGACAAGAGCCGGTCCTCGCCTTACCGGAGTTTGGGAAGTCGTTCGAACTTCACACGGACGCTTCCGACTTTGCCATTGGAAGGGTCTTGATGCAAAAGGGGCATCGATTGCCTTCGAGAGCTGAAAACTCAACAAGACGGAACGGAGCTACACGATCCAAGAGAAGGAGATGACCGCCATCATTCATTGCCTTAGGGTGTGGCGACACTATTTATTAGGCGCACCGTTCGTGGTCAAGACAGATAACGTTGCCACGAGCTACTTCCAAACGCAGAAGAAACTCTCACCAAAACAAGCACAGTGACAAGACTTTCTGGTGGAGTTTGACTACGTCTTGGAGTATAAACCGGGGAAGGAAAACAATGTGGCCGATGCATTGAGTAGAAAGGCTGAACTTGCAGCTATTAGCTCAACAAAGGGGAACTTGGCCGACATGATTCGAGAAGGGATCGAACACGATCCATTGGCCAAAGATCTAAGTCGACTCGTCAAGGAGGGAAAGACGAGGCAATTTTGGGTAGAGGACGGCCTACTCTACACAAAGGGACGAAGACTTTTTGTTCCAAAGTGGGGGAGCTTGTGGAATGACCTCATCAAGGAATGCCACGACACCAAGTGGGCGGGGCATCCGGGCCAAAGGCGAACCATGGCGTTGCTTGAGATGGCCTACTTTTGGCCTCACATGCGGGACAGTGTTGATGTGTATGTAAAGACTTGTATTGTGTGCCAACAACACAAGGTAGAGAACTAACAGCAGGCAGGGCTACTCGAACCACTCCGAATCCCCGACCGACCATGGGAGTCAATCTCGATGGACTTCATCAGTGCCTTGCCGATGTCCGAGGGGTCCATGTCTATCATGGTGGTGATAGATCATTTTTCAAAATATGGGACGTTCATAGCTTGCCCGAGGGATTGTACCGCGGAGGAGGCAGCCCGGTTCTATTTCAAGAATGTTGTCAAGTATTGGAGACTACCGAGGAGCATCATAAGTGATCGAGACCCACGCTTCACGGGACAATTATGGACGGAACTTTTCAAACTTTTGGGGTCCGAGCTTCGCTTCTCAAAGAGTTTTCACCCCCAAACCGACGGGCAAACAGAGAGGGTGAACGCACTACTTGAGTGCTACCTACGGCACTTTGTGGGAGCCAATCAAAAGGATTGGGCGAAACTCCTCGACGTGGCTCAATTTTCTTACAACTTGCAGTGAAGTGAAGCCACGGGGAGGAGTCCATTCGAGCTTGCAACGGGACAACAACCGCTTATGACACACACTTTGGCTACTGCAACCGATGGAAGGAGTCCCGGAGCATTGAAGATGGCTAAGTCGTGGAGGAGCAAGCTGACTTAGCTAGAGTGTGCCTTGAGAAGGCTAGGTGGCGTATGAAGAAATGGGCGGACGACAAACAACGATCACGGGAATTCAACATTGGAGCACAAGTGATGGTGAAACTCTTGCCCCAACAGTTCAAGGCATTGCGGAGCATGCACAAGGGCCTTGTTGAGGTACGAAGGACCATTCCCGGTAATCGGCAAAGTCGATAAAGTCTTGTATCGCCTAGAACTTCCAAGTTCTTTGAAGATTCAACTGGTCTTCCACGTGAGCATGTTAAAGCCTTCTCATGAAGACAAGAAAGACCTAAGCCGAGGAGAGTCACATCGAGCACCATCCCTCATGACCAAGTCATATGATAAGGAGATCGAGGAAGTGCTCGGCCGACAACTGAAGCGACGTAAGGGTGTTCCACCGAGTATTCAATACCTTATCAAATGGAAGGGACTACCCGAGTCCGAGGTAACGTGGGAGACTAAGGAAGACTTGTGGAAATTTCAAGATCGTCTCCACTTGTTCAAGGCAACGAGGACGTCGCCGGATTAGGCGGGGGAGGATGTCACTGTTAGGATAGTAGACTAAAAGTCTTGCTTTTTGCTACATAATTTTATTGTTGAATTGATAATAGCATATTATCATTTTAGGAGAATCTGCACAAGGTTATTCAATGCATTTAATTGATTGTTTGTCAATTAATTAAAAGCATAAGTCTGATATTCTAATAGTATTCGAGATGTGTGCTACGGCACACAGAAAGATCATTTCAAAAGTTCGTTTAGAATATAAAGATAAACGTTCACAATCTAGATGGAAATGGAGTAACCATTGATAAAAGATTGTGCACAATATTTAAGTGATTGGTCTTGATCACAGTAAACAGAGAATAACTTTTGTACTTATTGTTTTGACTTGTTGTGCTAGCACACCCGGCATGTGTTGTTCCAGACAAAGTGAAATAATTGTTTCAACACGGTTCATAAATGAAACCGTATTATTTCTAGTTGACAATAAATTATTTACTCTCTTAATCCCTAGATAATTAACGTACACATTTAATTGATGATCTCTACTTTGATGTCACAATGGGAGAGATTCCTATATTGAGTCACATGGCCCCCGGTGCGTTGGGTAGATACATTAAGAATTAATAGGTGGAAATTAATTATCGAAAGGAATCCACATCTCTGAAATTGGGATTGATAAAAACCCTTGAGTAGCTTATAAGATTTGTTTATGCCAAGTCCTGGCCAGGTGAATTTCATATCCGGCATACTCAAATAAGTTAAGCAGGTAAGACTCCTGAAAAGAAACCATTTTATTTATTTAGCAGTGAATAAATTATATGCACGGTGGTTATAACATATCTTAATGTGGGGAGAATCTAAGTAATGATCGACCGGAGCTCGAATGTAATATTTGAGAATATAAACGGGAGTTCAATAATTATTTGGTAGTGGAAAATAAATAATTATTTAATAATTAATTAAATGAATTCTTTTAAGAGTTTGGATTTAATTAATTATTAGTTGTCCGATTTATATTTTCTCCTTTAGTCCCTATTGTAGCCCAATGGATTTTCTAATTAATCGAGAAAATAAAATTCAACCATTATTATATATTGGAATTAATATAGCCGAAAATTAAGTCCCCATTGGATTGCAATTTTCGACTATATAGAGTTATAGAAGGAGTGCGATTTGTTTCCATATGTGACTGTAATTCCTTGTGCTATATATAATAGAGATTAGGTTGATGAGAGAGATGAATAAGACTACACGCCTATTTCACGTTGGAGAGAGAATATTTTTCTCTTCTTCTTTTCTCTCTAAGTTTATTAGATTACTTCAAGTAAAAGTCCACCCTTGTAGAAGAATTATTAATCTGGGATATACAATAGAAGATTATAGGTTTTTATAGAAAACTATTATTCCCAAAATTTCTGAGCAGTCCTGCGAAGAAATTCACCATAAATCGACCGTTCATCCGATAGGCTTGAAATTTATACAGCAGCTTCCTACCATAAATCAACCATTCATCCGATAGGCTTGAAATACAGCAGCTTCCTAACCCATAGTAGTATAATCTGTTTGAAGGGTTTCTCTATCAGATTAACCATCTCGGAGATATTGGTGAAGGAAAAAGGCTGTAAATTTCTGGACAACGGTTTTTTCGAGGATTGAAGGCTTGGTATGGATCCACGTTCGTGCGCCGAAGATAGAAACGAATCTGCTCGCAAAAATTGTAAGTTGCTAAATTAGTTTATTCCGCTTTAGACGAAGTTAATCAAAGCATGTTAATAAAATTAAAACCGGCTAATCTAGAACCTCTTGCGAATTTTCCTTGACTCCTGGGCTTCACGTCCCAACAGTCACGGCCCGCCAGTTTTGGCCCAACCCTTTGCCAGTTTTCCTTGGGTTGGGAGGTGAAGAGTTCAAAACTTAGCCCAAATAGAATAGGCCCAAGTTGGCCCAAGTGTATATAGAGATTGGTAGAGATTCTTGGAGGATTCTAGAAAACTTTCTGGAACCCTCCCTTTGTAGATATTTTGTAGGAATACTTTGGAGTGTTCTAGTAAACAATTCCTAGCCGTGAGATCAAATAGATCTTCACCGTCCATTAAAGAGATATTTTGTAGGAATACTTTGGAGTGTTCTAGTTAACAATTTCTAGCCGTGAGATCAAATAGATCTCCACCGTCCATTAAAGAGGCAGCCTAGTATAAATAGGAGTAGGGACTTCATTTGTAATCATCCAACAAATAAGACATTCAAGTCGCGAGGGGCGAAAAGGAGCTAAAGCCACACGGTTCGTTGTTAATGGAACAAGTACGTGCAACATGCTCAAAGTATCATATATATTCATGATTCACAAAGATTATGCAGATGAGAATATTCTCCATATTCAGAATTTTGCACGGTCTCAACACATTATATATTTTTAACAAGTATTTTTCACTTCACGAACATGTGGTTTCCAAAAAACAAGGTTCATACATTTTTTTTTCCACACCCATAAGTCTATAGTGGAAAAGTAATCAAAAGCATTAACAATGTGTGCTTTTGCCTCCAATATCTTAGCAACCTGCATCTTGTGAGCTAGTTCTTTCTCCTCATTTTCTATTTCAATAGTGAATCTTGACTTACCATTTCTTCTCATTTTCTTCATTTCATTTGACAAATAATAATTATTTCATGCATTCAAGTCTAGAAAAACATGTATAGTTTACGCTTTTTTTTCTCTCAACATACACGATTGATACTTTGTCATTTCCAATTGTTAAATAATCCCTATAGTTGAAAACACATAGAAAACCACAGATCTTTCGTCATTCAATTATCGAAAGCATTAAATAATCCGTATTGCCGTGTGTGAATACAGAGCATGACACACTAAAATGCATTCATTCTTAATTTTATTTTTTCGTTCATTTAAACAATTGATTCATTTTGAAAAAAAAAAAATTACTAAGCTAGTAATCAAGAATATACTGTATGCATAAAATTCTTGGAATGATCTATACTCGCAGATAAAAAACGATCCAAGTAGTATATACTGTATGCATAAAATTCTTGAAATACTATATACGTTGCAGATCAAATACGATCCAAATAGTATATACTATATACATTGCAGTCAAAACACGATCCAAATAGTATAATACATCGCAGATCAATCACGATTCAAATAGTATATACTGTACGCATAAAATTCTTGAAATAATATATACATCAAGGATCAAACACGATCCTAGTAGTAAATACTGCATGTATATAATTCTTGAAATACTATATACATCGCAGATCAAACACGATCCAAATAGTGTATACTATACGCATAAAATTCTTGAAGTAATCTATACATCGCGGATCAAACACGATCCAAATAGTATATACTATACGCATTGAAATAATCTATACATCGCGGATCAAACACGACCAAATAGTATATACTGCATGCATAAAATTCTTGAAATACTATATACATAGCAGATCAACACACGATCCGAATAGTATTAACTATATACATTGCAGTTCAAACATGAACGAAATCGTATTGTCTGCTAATCTAAGTATAACCATTGACAACGATATTGAATTTACAAGTATCTTAACTTTCATGCAATCCATTACATAAAATGAATCACTTAAACAAATATATCGAGCGTAAACAATCGGGTTTATTAATTGCAGTCATCAAATCGGAATTCACACCCAAGTATCTCAAACGATCATGCACTTGATTTTTTTTGTTAAAAGAGCGTAAACAATCGCGTTAATTAATTACAGTCATCAAATCGGAGTTCGCACCCGAATTTTTTACGTAAATACAAATGCGGAGCAGAGCGTAAAAAAACATTTTTTTTAAATTACATATATCAAATCGGATTATAAAATGAAATTCCTAGACAAACAAAATGAAATTATAATCAATAATTTACATATTAAACTTGGTACTTTAGTACTTTATACATTAATTTAATTCAAGTACATCATTCGAAAAAAAATATTTCACTAATAAATTAAGGTCGTGGCCAGTCGAAATACTTGTTCCGCCAAATGTAAGACCAATTAAAAAAGCAGACTACAAAAAAATACCTTGAAATGACTAATATACTCATCATTAGTGATGGCATCGGAGTGGATATCCTCGAAAAAGTGGAATACCAGGACCATACCAAATTCATTTAAAAATTTAATCAAAATATCATTACCATTACCACCAATATCCGAATACCCCCACGGATACTCATTTACCATTTAAATTAGGCCATAAGAAATAATTTTAAGCGAATTATACAAAATGAAATAAGACGTTTTATCAAAATGGAAGTTCTACAACAACAAAAAAATGATTAAAATAACAATATTTACTACAAGATCTTGAAAATGTAAATAATGAATTTCAGAGGTGTGAAACTTAGGATAAACAATTGACTGGAATCATAAGAAACTTATTATGTACTTGCACAATTCATTAGATGTTAAGTTATATTATTACTCCTATATTATTTAATACTTTACTTTTAAAATTTACTGAATTAATATATATATATATATATATATATATATATATATATATATATATATATATATATATATATATATATATATATATATATATGTATATATATATATATTCATTACCTACGGGGTAAAAACAGAACCAAACTAAAATCATGACGGTTTGTATTTCTTTTACCAAAGTCATTACCAAATCCTAATGGTTTCGGTACGGGTTTTAAACGGAATGGATACCCATAGGTAGTTGCGGATCGGGTTTTTTGCCATCCCTACTCATCGCTAATGTCCTCTTGTTTTTTTTTCAAGACAAAAAAACAAGGTTTAAGTCTGTAAAATGAAAAAAAAAAATTATGAAAATGGAACAACGGAACAAGAAAAAACAACTTGCCAGACCCTCTCGCCGCCGTCCGGAACCTGAAAGACAAAACCCCTTCACTGCCGCCGCCTGAGTCCGCCACTGCATGAGTCCACTTTCGAAACGTCTCTCCACTTCTCTCACCCACCTCAATATTTCATCTCTTGTTACAAATGAAGTGTGATTGGTAAATTCACTAGAGTAATTCATTGCTAATTCCATATTTTGTTCAATCTTCAGAAAAGGTAGAGCGAAAAAAAATTAAAATTAAGACCGGATATAATAGACATCACAGTGTCGAAACACCTTGCTAAATCTCGACATGCAGGGGTGGAATTAATGCACAAGGAATCGACATTAAGGAGATAATTAGACAACAAAATCGCCATGTGCTCATGCCGAGTTTGTTTCACAGATATCGACATCTTAATGTCGGGTTTTAGGGACAAAATTCGACATGGCGATTTTTTTTGGAAAACGATAACGTAGCAAATAAAATACATTAATGCATACCTCCTTCGATTCCTCCACTGTAGAATCTTCCATTTTGATGTCTTTTGACTACGTATTTGCCCTCTTTGTAAGGTTTGTTAAGGATTTGTGGGTTTATGAAAGAGGATTGAGAAATGTTTTAGCAGATTTTGGAAGACGGAGATGATAAGAATTTGATTTTGTAGTTTTGTGGACAAATTTTTGTGTTTTTTTTAGTTTGTGGTATTGCATTAATTTTTTTAACAAGTAATTGTATTATAGTACTTATAAATTGAAAATTTTAATTTTATCTTACATTTAATAGAACTAGTCTTGCAAATAGCCGTGACAATAAATCAATCATTCTTATTTTAAGGGAAAATTAGCAAGACCCGTCTGAAAAATATAGATAAGGAAAATTCCCTTCACAAAATAAATAGGGTTGAGAATTTTCCCTTATTTAATAGCAGCATAATACCAGTATTACCCTTATTTAAAACTTTCTCAGCCCTAATTATTTCTCATTTTATATATCTTCTTCACTCTTCAATTAACCCCACCACACAAAACCAGCTAAACTAATTTCTAGTTTGTACAAAGTCGGTTGTCTTCTTCACCACTTTGAAATAAAATCGGGCCCACACCAATTTTCATTAGTAGTGCATTTTTTCTCTCGATCTATTTCTTCTTTTATCACTCTCTTCTCTTTCTCTCTCTTATCTTTCCCTCTTTACAAGATTATATCGAGTGTTTGGCAGTGGTCCGGTGATAGGGCGGTTGTAGAAGGCGGCGCAGATGGAGGTTGGCGACGGGGGCAGCTGTGTGGGAGGGGAGGTGTCGATGTTGGAGCGAAGGTGTGGATTCGGTGGAATTGGCGGTGGTGGATTCGATAGAATTGGCAGCGGTGGTGGATTCGATAGAATTGGCAGCGGTGGTGCAGATGTTAGCGGAGATTTTGGTGGTGGAATCGACATTTTCATTCATGGTGGCTGGGTGTGAAAATTCCGGCATGACGGCGACTGTAGGTGGTGGTGGCAGCGGTATGGGAGGGGAGGTGTCAAATCTAGGATTTGTTTGGATAGATCAGGCGGAGGACGTCGCTGGCGAAGGTAGTTTGTGGATGTTGGACCTTAATCGACTATGTTCTAGTCGATTAGGTTAATTGACTTTTTTCTTTTAATTTATTTTTAAATTTTTGTTTATGGATTCCGATATGTATAAATTAATCACTTTTGTATATATTTTGTTTTATAATATACAGTTGATTTAATTTTTTTTGTATTTATAATTTAGTAGTCAGTTCCATAATTGACTATGCTCCAATTAATATATGAGAAAAAAAAGTTAAAAATACAAAAAATAATTATTTAAAAAATTAAAAATATAAAAAAATTAAAAATTAATAATAAAAAAAAAAAAGTAAAATCAACTGATGGGAGGGGCATAATTGGTAAAATGACTGGCTAAAATTAGGAAGAGAGTTTTCTCAAATGGTGCGAAATAGTTTGAGTCTCTCCCCATTGTAAGAAGTATTGAAAAGTTTATATCAAAGAACCCTATAATACCATCAATAATATAATTCTTAACAATTCCACCCATTATGCTCTAACTTCCTTAATATTACACATTGACCCCGGATTTAAACAAATATATCACATTAACCCCCAAAACTTTTTTTTTCAGAAAATAATTTTTTTTCTGAAATGTTTTTTTTCCGGCCAGATTCCGGCGATGACCGCCGGTCTCCGGCGTTGACTTTTTTTTTTTTAAATATTTTTTTCCTGACTTTTTTTTCCGGCCGGTCAACCACCGTTGACCGCCGGTCTCCGGCGTTGACTTTTTCTTTTGAATTTTTTTTTCTTAGAAAAAAAAATATTTTAATTAATATTACTGTCTTGACTACTAAATTACTGTCTCAGACAGTAATATTACTGTTTGGGACAGTAATATTATGAATATTATTTTTCCGAACAGTAATATTATTAATATTATTGTCTAAGACAGTTAAATTACTGTTGGAGACAGTAATTTAACATCCAAGACAGTAATATTAATTAAAATAATTTTTTTTGTAAGGAAAAAAAAAGTCAATTAACAGTTAAATTACTGTCTCCGACAGTTAAATAACCGCTGGAGATAGTAATTTAGCAACGAATACAATAATATTAATTAAAAATATTTTTTTTAAGAATAAAAAAGTCAATTAACAGTTAAATTACTGTCTCCGACAGTTAAATAACTGCTGGAGACAGTAATTTAGCAACGAATACAGTAATATTAATTAAAAATATTTTTTTTAAGAATAAAAAAGTCAATTAACAGTTAAATTACTGTCTCCGACAGTTAAATAACTGTTGGAGACAGTAATTTAACAACGAATATAGTAATATTAATTAAAAATATTTTTTTTAAGAATAAAAAAGTCAATTAACAGTTAAATTACTGTCTCCGACAGTTAAATAACTGCTGGAGACAGTAATTTAGCAACGAATACAGTAATATTAATTAAAATATTTTTGAAGAAAAAAAAACAGTCAATTAACTGTTAAATTACTGTCTCTGACAGTTAAATAGCTGCCGGAGACAGTAATTTAGCAGCCAAGACAGTAAAATTAATTAAAATATTTTTTTTAAGAAAAAACAAAATTATTAAAATAAAAAAAATAAAAAAATTCAACGCCGGAGACCGGCGGTCAACGCCGGAATCTGGCCGGAAAAAAAATATTTCAGAAAAAAAAAATTATTTTCTGAAAAAAAAAATTTTTGGGGGTTAATGTGATATATTTGTTTAAATCCGGGGTCAATGTGTAATATTAAAGAAGTTAGAGCATAATGGGTGGAATTGATAAGAATTAGGGTTAAAATTGGGGTTAAAATTGAAATTAGGGTTAAAATTGGTTAATTGATGAAATTGGGCTAAATTGGGGTGTAAATCATGAAATTGGAGTTAAATTGGGTTTCAATGAATTGGGGGTAATTTTGGTATATATAAAAGGATTTTCCTTATTTGCAAATAAGTTTGAATGGGGTGGATTTATTTGAAAGACAAAAAAATTGGATGTCCCTCTTTTAATTAAGTGCCCTTGTCATGGGCTCTTTTGTGATTACCCCCTATTTTAAATATGGGCAAAGACAAATATAGACACGGCCATGGGCTGGTTTGGGCCGTTTCACTCCGGTTCGCGGTTCACTTTTTCAGGAACCGGAACCGGCCCGTACAACATACGGTTCGTCGGGCCGGGCCGGCCTGCCGATTCACTCTGATTCCGGGCCTATCTAGGTCGGAAACACTTATATATATGTATATATATATATATATATATATATATATGTATATATATATATATATATGTATATATATATATATATATATATATGTATATATATATATGTAGATATATATATATATATATGTATATATATATATGTAGATATATATGTATATATATATATATATATATATATATATATATATATATATATATATATATATATATATATATATATATATATATATATATATATATATATATATATATATATATATATATATATATATGGGAAATATGCAATACACCCCTTATTTGGAAAATATTTTGAACTAAATCCAATTGACTTTAAAGACTTTTCCCATAGCCCATAACCCAATCTAAATTAGTGAGACACCCTTACCAGCCATGATAAGACTAAAATGCCCCTATGTGTTAGGGTTTTAACCTAATACAATTTTATTTCTCTCTCTTTCATTCTCTCCTCTTTCTCTTTGTTCTCTGTTCTCGCTATCTCTCGTTCTTTTGTTCACAGTTCTTTTTTTTTTTCTTTTTTTCTTTTTCCTTCTTCTTCAGTTCTCGCTCTCCCTCTCTCTCTCTCTGTTTCAGTTCTCGCTCTCCCTCTCTCTCTCTGTTTCATTCTCCCGTTCTCTCTCTGTTCACAGTTCAATTTTTTTTTTCCTTCTTCTTCAGATCTGTAAAACCGCCGGAGTCAACAATATCCTTCAAACGCCGTCGGCCGAAACTCGTTGTAGGGGCCCAGGCCCTCCTCTGCCGATGTTGGAGATCGTCTCCCCACTCGTCGAACACCACCACATCGACGCCTGGTACAATTGGCGGCGGCGCCTTCTCCACCTTATCGCCGCCTCCGTCGGATTTCTACATGGAGATTTCCCATATCTCGACGCTGAATACCAATATATACTATATTAATTGGTAAATTTTATTTTTTTATTTTTCTCGAATTAATTGTCGAACTAGCAATATAATATGTTATGGATCTGAATTTCAGATCTATTATTTGTTTGTTATGAAAGAATACATTGATTTTCAATTATTCTTGATTTTATTAATTTTTGTGTTATTCTGCATATTCTGAATGTTTAGATCTGGAAAATCCATTGAGTTACGAGATTAGTCGGTTGTAGTGCAATGTATTTTACAGAGTAGTCACGTTTGACAGAGTAGTCATGTTTAAAAACTTAGTTATATTTGTTTTTTTTTTTGTAGTGCTGCATATGTTCAACAGTGTAGTCATATTTAACAGAGAAGATCAAACGGAAGATTAAGTGAAGTCGGTGCAACCGAGTTGGATACCGCAACAAAAAAACATGTTCGATGGCCATTGTTGAATGATCACAATAGTTATTTTTGTTTTTTCGTAGTCATTTTTTTTTCTTTTTGCAATGTATTTTGCTGTTAATATTGCAAGTTTTTTCAAGTGCTGATTACTTGTAGTCACATTACGCAGTTGCTAGTCATATAATAGTCATATTTCCACTATCATGTTCAGTATGTTATACAAACTGTAGTCACATAATAGTCATATTCATGTTTCTACTGTCTGTTAATTATAATGTTTTACAAAGCACAGTCACATTCACATAGTAGTCATATTCTTACTGTTATATTAATAATTATGCTTCTACAATATGTTAATTACACTATTATACACAGCGTAGTCACATAATAGTCATATTCAACTATAGTCATATTCGGAGTTGTAAATCTGTCGAGAAAAAAAAAATCAAATTTTTGTTTAAAAAAATAAAAAAAAATATATTTTTTTATTAAAAAAATATTAAAAAATAATAAAAAAGTGGCTATAAAATCCGAAAATAATACAAAATAATAAATAAAAAAAAAATCCTATTTTTTGATTTGGTAGCAAATTTTTAGAAATTTGGAAGTAGATTTTTAGGAATTAGATTATTGTTATGGAAAGAGTGAAAAAAGGAATAATTGAGACTAATTATGTTAATTGACATAAGGGTAAAATTGGAAATACAAATTCTAGGG
This sequence comes from Erythranthe guttata, assembly GCF_056151865.1. Lineage (NCBI taxonomy): Eukaryota > Viridiplantae > Streptophyta > Magnoliopsida > Lamiales > Phrymaceae > Erythranthe > Erythranthe guttata. The sequence goes on from NC_142539.1 coordinate 12,339,595, forward strand.
GGTTATCACAAAGAAAGATTTAAGGGTTGGACATATCACCATTTATTATCTATACGAGGGGTTTATTGCTAATGACCCCATATATATATATATATATATATATATATATATATATATATATATATATATATATATATATATATATATATATATATATATATATATATATATATATATATATATATATATATATTGAAAATACTTTATAAATAAATAAATTAAAAGAATTACTTTTAAATAGGAAAAAAAACAAAAGGAAATAAATGAAAGGACTTGAACTTAGTTTTACAGAAAAAATGAGGTGTGAGGTTATTTATATGAAAAAATGGGCGGGGGAGGCGGTGAATTCAAAAAACAAAAAAAAAAGACAAATAACGGGCGGTTCGCTATCAGTTATAGCTTTTTTCAACTTTTTTCAGCTTTTTTTAAATATGTTTTAATACAAATTGAATGACGTGTATTGAGCTAGATAATATAGGCAATCAAACAATATTTCTAAGTTACAGTAATGGTGGATTTTGTTGTTGCTCTTCCAGAAAAAAAAAATCCAATTCCATATATTATACAGATGAGTATGGGAAGACGGGAGCACAACTTCGATGTTGCCATCGCGTACTACTGGCTACAAGTCAACCACCTGTTGGGTCCAAGGTCAACTACAGTGATATTCACTAGTCTCTTTCTTACTTAGATCAATCTATTACTTTTTATTTCATGTAATTTTTTTTTTTTCTTTTTTTTTTGAATCATGTATAATATGTGCCATGTGCCTAAAGGCTGGCATTTAAGTTTATTTTATTGCATCATTGTTAGAAATATTTTATGTCATAATTTTAAAATTTTATACATATTGTTTTTATTTTCAGTTCTTACAAGAATTGGATCCCATACTTATAGGTTGGGCTTGGTTGGTAAGATTAACTAAGATTTACTAAATAGTAAAGTTTAATTTGATGTTTGGTTAGCGTGTATCAAGCTAATTGAAAGATAACTAATTGGACCTTGAGAGATCCAATAAAATTATTGTGATTAGATATGTTAATGACTTTCTACCTTTTAATCTCTTTATCACAATGACATATTTTTTTTTTGATAAAATCACAATGACATATTCAATTTTATTTAAATAATTAATATAAAATAAAAATAACTAAATTAGAAAAATTAAAAAAATAGTTGAAAAAATAGAAAATAAGAAAAAAAAAACTCAAAAAAAATAATTTCTGAATAATAAAAAATATATTTTCAAACAAAGTATTATTTTTTCGAAAAATAAATTTCGAAAAATATGTTTTTTGAAAAACATAATCGAAAAAAATAAAAATAAAGACGTAAAAGAAATTCAAAATTTAATTTTTTTTTCCGAAAAAAAATAAAAATAAATTTCGGAAAAACTGAAGAGAAAAGAAATTCGAAAAAAAATCAGAATAAGTTTGTAAAAAATCGAAAAATAATTAAAATATCTTTTACGAAAAAAAATTGAAATGAAAAATTTTTGAAAGAAAAATAAAAAGAAAAATATTGGAAAAACTAAAGAAGACAAAAAATTCGAAAAATAAGTAATAACAAAATATAAATATTAAAAAGAAGAAGAAAAAAAAGGCTACGTACGATAAAAAAGGGTAATTCGGTCATTTTTATGTAATTGGGTTGATGTAGACACGGCCACGGGCCGGTTCGGGCCGGTTCATACCGGTTCACGGTTCACTTTTTCCGGAACCGGAACCGGAACCGGCCCGTAATATGCACGGTTCGGCGGGCCGGGTCGGCCCGCCGGTTCCGGGCCGGTTCCAGGTCGGCCCGGAAAATTTGAATTTTTTTTTATTTTATTTTTTTTGAAATATTTGATGAATAAGTAAATTATAGGAAAATTGAGGTGTGAGGGTATTTATAGGAAAAATTGGGGGGGGGGGGGGGGGGATTCAAAAAAGAAAAAATAACGGCCGATTCACCCGGGCCGGTTCGGGCCGGTTCACTAGCCGTTATTTGCTTTTTTTTTGAAATTATTTGATTTTTTTTTTAATCCGGGTGAACCATTTCTTAGAACCGGGCTCATCCCGGGTAGGACGGGCCGGTTCACGGGTCCGGGCCGGTTCACCCGGTCAACGGGCCGGTTCGGGCCGGTTCCGGGCCCAAAACCGGCCATGGCCATGTCTAGGTTGATGTTAAGGAAACCAAACATCAACCCAGCACTCTCTTGGGTTATCCACCATATTGGCCTCAAACACCAAAGCAGTTAGGTCCATCTCAAACAGATCGGTAGGGATGGATACTGTCCCGTCATTGGCTGACGGCAGTCTCGAGCCATGTTATCACTCTTTCCACAATTGTGGCAATTTCCTTTGAATTTTTTTGTTTCATTTGCCTTGCCCTTGATCACATTCGTCTTCTTGTTACTTGGCTCGGCCAAATTCACCTTTGCCTCTATTTTCCTTTCAGTTACTAGATACTGATTTAACAACAATTTAGAGAATTCGACTCCGTACAACTAAAGGCTTCATTCGCACGCTTGAAAATATACTGGAAATAAACAATAAACCTCGTACAAAAAGTTCGATGACTCCATTAACGTGTCAAAAAAATCGATGATGCACAATCGCATTTTGTCAAAAATTACAATCTGTAAATGCTAATGTTTTCACTTTTTAATTGTGCTATTTCCTCCGTTTCGAATCCTTATTCATAATCGAAACTTTCTCCGGAGAAATAAAAAAATAGATAAAAATAGTTAGGACCAAACTATGAAACAGCCTCAATGGCACTGCCCAATGGCCATGCAGCTTCAACTAGAGAATTTTGATACTGTACCTTTTTCACCAAAGTAATTGATTCCCATTTATCAAGGCCTGTCAAATCAACGACATGATAAATCCTTCGCAAGTATAACACACGTAAATATATGACCAATTTTATCTTTATTTTTAATCGAAAAACGGAAGTCAATTACTCACCAAAACCGTCAACAAGCAGCGTAAATTGATAAGTGAGGTCCATGCATAAGTAGGGCAGATTATCTGCTTCCACACGAGGATATAAAGATTTGCCATCTTCGAGACGAGTCTCACATGCGCGTTTCGCTGCGTCCTCAAAATCTGCTGGATGAACTTTTGCAACAGGCAAGCTTGGGTCGACAAAACCAGCCTATACACATTATTAACCACGAGTAAATATTTATTTCTAGGCTTGAACTAAAATAAATAAATAAATTTATTTCAAGAATCCAAATGTGGAAGTAAATACTCTTACCTCAGCAGCTCGATCGAAAAAGAACGAAGCAACAAATAAATTCTTTTGGCCGTCGCCTCCACCACCATTCCACACGCCGCCAAAGGTACATTTCATGTGGGTACAAGAATCATTCACTCTCAGAGCCTTAATAGCTGTTTCTCTACACTTGATGTAGCTGGCACCCGAAGGCAAAGCCGAGGCCTTATACATTGTTTGGCCGTATTTGTAAGAACCTTCACAGTTAATAAATATCATCAGAATCTGATCACACACACACACACACACACACACACACAAAAAAAAATAAAAAAAATATGGGAGATCCGAATTCAGCTTAACCACTGATTTTGCCACTGTATCTTTCTATCAACTCACGACTCTGATTCTATTGGGAGATTGTCACCTCATTGATACTGATTGTGCTAGTATCTCTTTCCCTCATCAACTCTAGAACATGATTCTATTAATTTCTTTTAATACTTAGAGTTACCAAATAACCAAGATTTAATTTTTACGATACTTGTTACAACTATGAGCTTTTACAACTATTGCACAAATACATTGATTTAATCTGACATTTTCATCCATCACTTCAAAAGAAAATAAAATTCCATTCGAAAAGAGAAAGTCAAAGGAAAAGCAAGAGGGGGTTAAGAAAGTAACGCAGCAAGGAAAGTTCTACACACCATTATAACCCGTCAATAGACACGGATTGCCAGATTCTTCATCGATCTTTAAAATCTCAGCTCGACCAGCTAGTAGCCCATAGCGCAGGTAACTGCAAGTAGATAACATTGACCACATAAAAATAAGAAAACAGAATATAGATTATTAATGACTTTACGGGAATCTAATGATAACCACAAAAAAGACTACTAATATAGTAACGCACTATCATTCCACAACACGAGACAGGCCCAAAAGAACACGTAAGAAAATATTCATATGTATTGCAGGGTAACGGATATACCTGTGAACGTAAAGATGATATTTCCTTCCCTTGAGAAACATTTCCTGCACATAAGATTCCTCTCCATCGGATATCTTTGGAGCATTAGCGGCATCTGACTCTGAGATGGCATATGCCATTTGTACAGAGCCACCACCAAGATCAACCACTCCAACAGTACTAGAATATTCTTTGCCCATATTTCCTAATAGATAGTTTATGGTCACCTGTACAGATATAATAACAAAGCCTGGATAAGTTTACAGCCACTGAAAAGTAGACAAGAAAAAAGAATTAAGAACAAATATATGTTATTTATTCGCATACTCGTCTCTGTACTTTGTGCCAGGTTATTAGAGTACCTGCAGCACATTTTGCTGTTTTTTGGTTTTTGCAGAGACTTTTTGGGGATGTAAATAATTTTGTGTTACAGTTATACTCGAAAAAAGTTCCTTCGTCGCATCTAGCTAGTTGGACCAACCATAAACCCAACAAATCCTATTTAATTTGGCTCCAAATCTCATTAGTTAACATACAAAAATGTAGGGCTGGGCAAAAATTACCAAATACCGATTACCACGGTATACCTACCAACAATTACCGAATAAATACCGAATTATCGGTTACCACTACATTTGGTACAGTATCGGTACCGTACCATTATCTTACGGTACGGTAGCGGTATTGTATCTTCAATACCATGGTAATACCGTACCGTACCGTAACTTTGTATTTTAAAAATTAGTTAATATATTTTACCTTTTATATTGTAAATATAAAAAATATAGTCAACAAATATTATAAAATAAAAATAAAAAACAAGAATAAAGATATGATACATCCTATATATATTATATAAACATAATTCTATTTTTTTTATTATTTTCATATATTTACGCAAACTCAATATTTAATTTGGTTCTCGTTAAAGTTGTTTATTTCACGTACTTCTTTAGTTTCAAAGTCCAACTAATCTCTTATTGGTGGAATATTTTTTGCCATAATTTTCTTCTCCCTTTCTTTCCCCCCTAAGTTCTCACCCTTTTGTTTCATTTGCATTATTACAACATAATTTTTTTTATTTATCTTACTTAAACCATGAAACTTTTTGCTCATTAGTTTCTACAATTTTTCTATACATATCTTAGTAATCATTAGTTAATTGAAGCAACATACGCTATTACGGTCGTATAATGTATATTCATGTAAATTGTTTGATTACCATATTCATTTGCTTAATTTGTTGTATTTATGCATTTAATTAGTATTCATCTTAATTATTGTATCATCCGAGTTCATCAACAAAATGACGTACGGTAGATTACCACATACCGATCATACCGTACCGAAACTAACGGTATACCGAATAACAGTATACCGCAATTGTTGGTACGGTAACGGTATAGAATTTTTCAATACCGAAAGATACGGTAGGTACACGGTATTGAACAAAATGTTCGGTAACCGTACCGAAACCACCCCTACAAAAATGTATTCCAGACGCACTTTTTCTAGCTAGAGAACGCAGTATTCAAATCCTCCCATTGGCAATGATAAAGTACAGTATATTTACTCTCGATTCTATAATTCTACTTTTTTAGGAAGACTAGACATATGTTACACTAAAAATAAATTGGTACTAGAACCGTCACGTAGTACACTTCTTACTCCAAATCTTTTTACCATTGTTGGCCAACTTTTATGAATGGGATAACAGTAACTATTCACGTTATTCTCTGACAATTACAATCTGTAACATTTCTGTAAAATCGGGGCACATTACAGCCTAGATTCTTTTACCAGACAGAATTTTTTATTTTTTTTTTTGCATTTCTCAAAGATAAATGAAGCAAATATACCCATTGTCCACTTAAAGTTGCACCGAGGCTCTATTTTATTAGAGAATGCAGTTATATCATAAAACTACTGAGATGTAAACCAGAAACAAATGTTAGAAGTACAAAAACCCCAAACCTTGTGCAGCTGAATAAAGTCCATAGACAACTTACAGATAACAATCCACCAATACATAGAGAGAGAAATGAGGAAGTATGAAGGTAACATACCCATTGATAAGCACCTTCCTGATTTCCATCCAGAACCGTAACCCAGTCACTCTTGGACTTAAAGGAACTTTTATTCTTCAAATAATCCCTCACCTTCACAAGAGTTTAGAGGTATAATAAATACACTGAACTTGGACGAAAAAAACAAAAAGAATGTAAATTGTGTAGGAAAAAATTAGAGCATGTAGTTTACGGCTTGTAAAATCCTGTCAGATGCATCACCTTCCAATTGCCTTAAACCAGCAGTAGCCTGCGCGAACATAAGCAGTGCAATTCAGTTTGAACATAAACAAGCAAATAAACAGAGGTTTTTCCAAATACCGTTGCAAATAATGACCAAAAAGTACCTACCCCAACTCTGACTGGTGTGTTTTGCCGCAGTTCTTTGGGGACTGCTGCTTCCGCTTTTTCAAGAAGATCCGAAAGTGAATGTGCAGCAGCCTCGGGGTCCTTTGCATATCCACTCAAACCTGGTTTTCTCTACAAAAAGAAAGTAAATCTACATTACAGAATATATATATACATTAAATGAATGTACAAATGACGGCCACACACACATTTGAGACCTGGTTAATGAATCAAGGAAAGAAATATGCGGGGAAGATTATATATATACATATATATAAAGCGCTCAAGCTCCACCTGTATCCTTACTAGGATGTTCTGATAGAATTCCAGGATAAACAACCCTCTCTATCTCGTTTCACTGTATATTCTCAAATTCGTACTTCATCTTTAGACTTTATTGTTAATTTCTCTAGGTAAAGGTATGTTATATTTAATGAGATACAAGTCTAAATCTTTCGAAAAATTAAAAGAGCTTATGGATCACATATTTAAATGTATAGTTCCTAGGAAGAAACGATCTCAATATTGCCAATTCCTTTAATCAACCCGCCTTTTACAGATCAGCATCGAACATATAAAACAGAGGCACCGAAACGTGGCCTGAATAAAGCATTCTACCCCAAGTTCAGAAGCAACTACGAAATCAGATGCAAAAGTTGATTGAATAAAGCGCAAGATTACCTGTATAAAAAGCTCAAGTTCTTTGCCCATGGGAACAAGTTCAAGCTGCTGGTTAAAGCAGAAGACGTGGACCCTACTGCCAGAGCTGCCAGCATCAAAGATTACGGCATAGCGCTTCGATATGAAGTTCGGCGAGAACTTTCTGGAGATGGACTCCGAAGTAGGTCTCGTGGGCATGACAAATAGCACAAACGAGATTAGCATGAGAGGGACCATAACCAATAGTATCGCGCCACGCCATCTCTGGATCTTGTCGGAAAAGGACTCGTGCTGTCGGTTTCTTTTCAGAGTCTTCTCCATCTGAACTTGCTGCTGCGCATCTAACAGTTCAGCAGCCGACGGAGATCGATATCGAATCTGCCCGTTTCCTCCTCCTCCTCCTCCTTTCAGTGACTGTGTGTCCTGAACTGGCTCCAGCTCTTCTTCTTTGTTGATTTTCACTTCGAATTGGTTCGTGATCTGGTTCATCCAGTTCAGCTAAACAATCAGAAATTATTATTATTATTATGCCCAAATGTAATACTTTTGAAAATTTAAATCATGAACACTGAAATATATATATATATGTTCTCAAATCTCAACAGCATTATGAACAAACATAAATTTCAATTTGTCAGACTTTGATTTGTCGGATACGGGTCAAGTATGCCGGATCCAATTGGATCCGATTGGATATGAACACATTCACCAATTTGGAAATCTTAATTAACCTAGAAAATAAATAATTAAAGTCTTCTTATTTCGGTAGGAAATTTTACCCTGCTCCCCTCCAATTGGATCTAACCTCAACAGAAGCCATTGTTTAAGTTCTTAGATTTTTTACTGTTTATCAATTCAAATAACAACCGGAAAATTGAACAAATTTGAATTCCGATGTAAACAAATGAAGAACTGAAGACAGTAGTGAATTCGGTAATTTTTTTGAGGCGAATCTGACAAGACCACCACCGTACGAATCGAAAGAAACTAACCTTCGAATGTTTATCACGGCGGCGAAGGGATGAGATTCTCTCCGCGGGTACAGCAAACTCCGGCGAGTCGTGATCGCGCGTCAAGTGTGTGTTTCTGTGTGGAGAGTGTGGAGACGATGAGTAGAGGAGAGATGGAAAATGATCTGCAAAGAATTTTACAGTGAAATAGACAACAGGGAGAAAATGTCTAAATAAATTATTATTATTTATTTTTAGTTTTATTTTATTGTTTTTGAGAAACTAAATAAATTAAGGGTAAATTATGAAAAAAAAAAATATCTGAACTTAGGCTAATAACGAAAAAACACCCCTGCCTATCAGTAATAACCAAAATCCCTCCTATGATTAACTGTTGGTTGAGTTTTTTAATAGAAAATGTTTAAAATTTATTCTCTGGAATCAAAAAAATCCGAGAAAAAGCCACACTAGAAGGGGATTGGTGTAAGACGGAAACAAACCTCGCGGGGTTTTGGTAATTGTGAATAGGTAGGGTGTTTTTCGTTATTTAACCTAAATGGTTTTCGTAATTTACCCATAAAATAAAGGACAAAGTGCACTTCACGCCCTATAAATTCCCCATTTTTGTACTTCTCCACCTGAAATTTTAAAAAAGGGATACTCTCCCTTTGGAATACTATTTTGTTTGCACTTTGCCCTACAAGTCAGTTTTTGAAGGGCGATATGCAATAAAAATAACATTTTAATGGGACAATGTGCAAAAAAAATAGTGTTTAAGGAGCAACGTGCAACAAAAATAACATTTAAAGAGGTAACGTGCAACAAAAATAACATTTAAAGGGGTAACATTCAACAAAAATAACATTTAAATGGGAAACGGGCAACAAAAATACTCAACTCCGATGAATAGTCTATCCAACTATCGGAGTTTTGCTATAAGGGCAATGTGCAACAAAAATAACATTTTGAAGGGGGCATTCACTTTGAAAAAAAATTGAGGGGGTAAACTGTGAAAATTATAAATTTATAGGCGGTGATGTGCAATTTGCGCTAAATTAAAGTTAAAAATTAGAAATATGCGTGATTAACAAATTATACCCCCTCACTTTATCTCTCTTCAACTCAATGACAGGGGGGTGAGGACTGCATTCACCTACACCTGGTTTTAGGAAATGAGACGATTTGGATTAAAATTAATATTTTTGAAAGAAAATATAAATTTAAAATGAATTTTATCTTAATTCCATTGAAAAAACTTGTATTTAGTTAATATAGGTGGTGTTTTCAAAAGCTTTTACAAATAGATTATGAGTTTTTTTTTTTTTTTGCTCATAGTCAATTTTTCAGTGTTTGTAAAATGAACTTTTGTTTTTGTTTCTATTAAAATAAACAGCTTTAAGTTATAATTTGTTAAGCACTCATGACCCTGCTTTTACTATTTAAGTTTTTTTTTCGGTAGATTTGCAAAAACCCACAACTTTTAAATATAAATATTTAAAACCAAATTTAACTCCCAATCCATAACTTCCGCTTTTAAATAGGCTTTTGCAAACACAACCATAATCTATAATAGAAGCACTTTTAACTCTAATGTACAATAATGTTGAAGATTAGTTTTAACGATGTTCATTTGAATAGTAAGGGCTCGTTTGGTTGTCAAGATAAAAGTAGTCAAAATAAGATTAAATAAGGATACCAAACATCAACCCAATTATTTAGTTAATAATGGCTAATATCACAAACCAAACGAGACCTATAGATATGAATTACGCACTTGAATCGCACTTGAATCTATAGCTTTCATAGCTTAGCCTAACTATCATAAATTCTATTGAACGGTTGAACAAAGTTTATTGTTCAAATCCCTATTGCTCAAATAAGTTCAAATCACTTTCGAATCATTCAATAAAAATGTCGACAAAAAGATTTACAATCAATTTTTGGGATCTTCATTGCTTTGGAAGACCGATCAAACCGTGTCGAAAACAAAATTTCAACACATAAACAACACTAAATCTAGGGGTGTTCACTCGAACAGTAAACCAACCGAACCCTACCGAACCAAATATTCGGTAAGCGCCAGCATTTCAGCATCACTAACTTTTTTTATCAAATTCTGGTAATCAGTTAGGGTATACCGTACCAAATGTTTTCGAAATTGAAACCAAAACCAAATATTTTAAGTCTACCAACATATTCTAGTAGCAAATATGCATTGCATCGAATCGATCACAACAATTAAAGCTCTAATATTACGGAAAATTTCCAAAATGCTCAAGCAACTTAACTCTTACGCAAAATAGCTACTCAAGAATTTCACATTAGGTTACGAAGACTATAAAAAGTTCAATCATCATCATCAATATTAAATCACCAAATCTCATAAAGAAAACATCCCAACTACAAATGTGTCCTTAATTGCATCCAACAAAGTTCAGCAGGGACTAATTACTCAAAACATAAAATATCTTTCAACCCCAATAAAACCTCCAACGGCAGAAAGTTCCACAGCTTACAGATCTTGAACACTTAAACCTGCACCGAAAAAGAAAAAAATCACGAATCAACAAATTATTTCATTACAAATTGCTAAAAAGAAAAAAAAAAGGGTGGTTTGAAAAGGCAACATACCCGGTGGAAGGGATTGCTTCAACTTATCAGCTTTCTCGAGATCGAACACGCAAAGGGTGTAAAGGTACTTTGAGCACCTAACCTTGAACTTGACGACATCTTTGCTTTTCTTGATCTTCACGGATTGTGCATCCTTCCTTCTAGCGGTGAGAAGGAAGTCCTTTATCTCGTGAATCTGCTTCGGCTATAACAACAAAATAATAGTGCGTTAAATTTTACACGAAAAATAAAGTACCGTAACACATTCGAAAAGGGGACGAAGAGTTCGGAGACTCTCGAATATATTAGATAACTTGTTATCCAAAATACATATAACACCCTACAACCAATGGCAGAGCCCGAATTTTCAATCAAGAACATAAATTAAATAGATATGTCTAACATTTAGATAAAATAAGATAAATTAAATTCTTTAACTTATATCCTATAATCCTAGATTATGATCATGTAAACTACTTGCAACGAGAAAATATAACTTACTATCCGAAGCCCGCGAGTTAAAATACATAAAACACCCTGCAACCCTAAAATAGCATATATTAAACTATTTACAATTATACCACCAATGTACAATTATTTAATCTACTTAAACGGTACTTAGAATTGACCGTGTAAACTATCTACAAACCATAATTGACCCTTTTGATTTTTCATTCCGTGATATAATCGTCATTTGCAGGAGTAATTCTTCAAAAAATTAGTGAATCAAGTGTTCAATATAAAAAAAATCCAAACAATTTTACAGCATTTCGCAACGACACAGAATAACTTCATATAGACACATAATTCATCTTGCATACAGGTCTATTCTATGCTACACTGGGTAGATCTTTACAATTCATACACACACAAACACACACACCCACATTGGTGTGTGCAGATCAACGGTAAAAAATCAGCACAGAAATAACCCTACATTTGACAATAAAATCATACAGCTGAATAAATACTAAAATAACTAAAAGATTGAATCGAATTTCGTGGCAATAAATAAAATCAGCACAATTAAATTTATTTTTTTATTTAAAGCATTAAACTCAAATAAATCAAATCACTCCAGTCACCACTTTCATCTCTAAAAAGCTTAACTTTTCTCCACCGGAATAAATACAGAAAAAGATACAACAACGCGCAATGATTACCGGCGGTGAAGCAGAAAATTCACGGCGAAATAGAAGAATTAATAGCCATTTTTTTACAGAATAATTACCATTTTCGGGAGATTGGGGGTCTGACTGAATGCTGCTGAAGAAGAAGAGTGTGCTCGAATTCCCAAACCCTAATTTTGAAATGTGGGTGGAGATTTTATATAGTGTCAGAATCTGAAGAGTAAAACCCTATTGGGCCCGTGGGCTTACATAAGGCCCATTTTGGATTGTTTATCCTTGTCCGGGCCTGCTATTTTTCTAATTTCAGCTCCAAAAGAATCTTTATAAATTTAATATAATAGGGGTGGATAAAATTCTATTAATTTAACGGAATAATTAATAATTGATGAATTAATAATTTATAAAACTATTATTAATATTTTTAGTGAATATATTTTTTATCAGATTTTTTCGAAGAATTGTGAAATAGATGTACCCAATCTAAAGAATATGAATATATTAGATGCAATTCCATTTCAACTTGAACTATTGATATTTGGGGTTTCAGATTTCGGGTTTGGGTTTTGATTTTTCGGTTTTGGATTTTGGCTATTTTTCGATTTTTTGGGTTCCGTTTCGATCTAAATAGTTAAATTATTGTATAAAATGGAAGTTGAAGTTATCTTGAACTACTTGGAACAAAGTATCTTTCAACTTTAAAGATGTTAAGTAACTACAGTAGAACCTCGATAAATTAATAATTCCGCTTAAGTAATAGTTCCTTTCGGTCCCGACTTGGTTAAAATCTACTGAATTATTAATTTTATTTAATATTTCACTAAATTAATAGAATTTTGGTAGTTCCAACTGTATTAGTTTATAGAGGTTTAACTGTAGAAGCTAATTGAGAGCAGTATGAGAATTAATAAAGATGATTAAGTTGAAGATAATAATTCAACGATCTAAAAAGAAAAAGAAGATAATAGTTCTCGTTCTTGAAATAAAACTTTGAAGTAATAATGATATTAAATACATTTTTTAGCTATGACAAAATTATACCAAAAATTCTTTACCATATGGAATGAAGCTGCTAGGTCACAATTGGACGAAGTTCAACCGGTTTTTTCATTTTTTTATTTTATAATTATTTATACATAAATTTTGTAGTAAATAAAACATATTTTAATAAAAAAATTTGTAGTAAATAAAACATATTTTAGACACACAACATATCAACCCATACGCATCACACAGAATAATTTCAAATATTATAAAAATTTTAATAAAAAATAACATGTCTTCCAAAGAAAAAAATTATAAAAAGACATCGTCTTGGCTATTTTTTTTTTAAAAAGCACAAGTTTGGGCTAAAAAACCTGATTTTCACTCGGGTTCTGATATTACGATTCAACTGGTCAAACCGGACCCGACAAGGTAGTGGTTCGCGGTTTTACCGTCTCAACCGGGCCGGTCCTGTCTGGTATCAAAGCAATGATAAAAACTTATCAAACTCGACCTCAGTAATTACCAAACCAAACACAAATAAAACTCTTAAATCTCCATCAAAGTCAAGAAAGCCCGGCGAGTAACATTTCCGTCTCTTATCGATTCGTTCATACCATACACAACAAGAGTGACCCGACGAGATATTCAAAGTATTTTCGCAATTGCATTACACATAAAACGGGAAGAAACAATTTCAAATTAGCTCAAGTATAGCTCAAAAATCAGTAAAGTGTTACTAATGTTTCCAGCCTTTGGAGTGCCCGTCCACCTCATACGGCTCGAGAAATCCTATAAACTGCATAACAATAACACTTTATTAGCAAGCAATTTACGCTTAACGTTTTAAATGCGTACGATAATAATAATTGAAAGAACGAAGCTACTTATACTCGGTGCATATAAGTTTGTACCTTGATTCCATCTCCGGACCACCGGGCACCATAACCATCACGAGTCCTGATCTCGAAGATGCATCCATGGGGTTGAACAATATGCATGTTCATCCATATACACTCACTCATTACCCGATTTATGACTTCCACAGCTTGTCTATTTTTCTCATAATCTACAAGCAAATACGCTCAAATTATTAAGAAAAATAAAAAAATTAAAACAATTCTGACAGTTTTAATCTTTTTTCCCTTTTTTTTGTTATTAGTACTTTTGTTTTCTTGTTTTTTTATTCTTTTAGGACAAATTACAGCCACCCCTGAGGTAAGGTCAAATTGCGAAAAACCCCTCATGTTTGCATAATTACGCACCCCCTCAACTATGTATTATCTAACGAAAAATTTCATAACGTTTAGCGTTCGATTCAGTAAATAAACGAATTACTAATTATATATATATGTAAAACTGAATATCACACCGAATTAACGGTTCGGTAATCGGCATGTACCAAATTTACGTTCGCTTCGATTCGGTCGGGTTACCAACCGTATGAACACCCCACTCCTAGGTAAATTTGACATCGTAAGGGTGGACGTATAAGAAAATACATAGTTGAGGGTGTGGTTGTAATTATGCAAACATGAGTGGTTTTTCGTAATTTGACCTTGGGCAGTGACCATAATTTGCCCTTTTTTTATTATTATTTTTATTTATTTATTTATATTGAGATAAGGAAACTGACCATTTCCATTTAAGGCACCCCAGTACCTTTGACTGCTTCTATTGATATGCTTTGATAGAGCCCTCGCACCGTTTGTCAGAGTCGAACCTTTTACCTCAAACCAAACAAGAGCGTGAATACATAAGTTATGCAGCGTCACTTACCAAGAAACCCGAAACAATAACAATTGTAATCACTATAGACTTGTTTAAATTAATGAGTAACTCGTAATACTAGAAGAAAATGAAATTCCATAGTCATACATACATGAGGATTACGCGTTGCCAAAAATGTTGAAAGCAGAGTTGATGTTGTGGGAGGAAGTAATTCCGGATTTGTTCCGATAGTATCTACAAACCCCAGAAGCTTCTGAACTCCACTGCAGCTCAATCCCTACAACAAAATCCAACCAAAACAACCCATAAATAGCAACAAGAAAGTGTATTTTGACTCGTTCAAAGTCGGGAATTGCAACCACAAGTATAAATGGGAAAACACGAATGCCACGTCAGCTTCAGAATCAAGAAACTAACCGAAAGTATTGAGGCCATAATAACATAAAGCTGGGAAGTAGGTTTTGTAACACATATAGCAGTAACACCATTCAACCTTTCTTTTTCTTCCGAGTAGAAATTTCTATAGATCTGGACACCTTAAAGAAAACAAACAACGATTATAAATGCTGTAAATGTAAATGTTAGAAGAAGGATCTATTTGTATACAATGAAAAAGATGGAACGTTTAATTGAAATAAGATTGCAATTAAATTAATTCAAAGAAAAAGTTGAAGGTAAGATGTGCGATTTCTTGAGAAGTTCGACAGCAGTGAAGTATATAAGAGAAGAAGAAGAAGAAGAAATTAACACGAGAAGCTCAAATGCAATATGAGATTAAACTATATACACTACTCTAGAAACTATATACACTACCACAAGTACCTTCTTCAATGCTCGGTACTCCAGGAAGAACTTTTGCAAGGGACTCCATTTTCAACATCTCGTGAAACGAAGCATAATGTCTCACATCCTAAAAACGGTGAAGCTTTTAGTAAGGGACGACTCATCGAGATTACATAAAGAAACTGCAATGGAACTTACCTGAACTTCAAGAATCAAACACTTGTTGAAGAGAAGTAAATGTCCAGATTGGATTCTACCACCCGATAAGACACGACACACCCACAAGGCATAAAAATATAGAGGTTTAGAAAATTCTCACAAAAACGAAAAAAGCTCTGAAACATGATTTTAATTTCCTGAAGTATTTAGTGAAGGATTTTTCTTTTCGGTTATGTGGAATTTCTAGTTCTAAGATGCAAAAGATCTCAAAGATGACCAAAGATTAACATAATGTTCCGGTACTATTGAAGCAGGATCCATATACGACAATTTGTTTTTTTCATTTCAAAAAGTTAACGCTCATCCTAAAACCCAAAACGTAATACTAAACCTTTCCGTCAAACTATTAAGCATAAACAATTAAACAATAAGTAGCTTAGACAGGTTTTGACAAAAAATAGAGTTGATGAAATGGAATGTAAAAATCTTCTTTTTTTTTTCTGTTCGATCCACTCGGTTCGTATAAAGAAGAAAGAATATTCTAGAATAAATGTTAAATCGTGACATTCTTGGGGGTTTCGCATGTTCACAATTATTTAGCTTCACAATTATTTATAATATATTCATTGTCATTATGTGCTATACCTCTTGTAGTTACCCACAGCACACCTTCCTTCAACTGTTTTGAGTCCGTCTGCACAAAAAGAATAAAAAAATTCCCTTAACCAGAAAAAAAATATATATTAGAAAATACAAAATAACCCAAAACCCAGAAAACGAATACCATCGAGCTGAGAAAAGAAAGGCTCCTGAACGTGAAGTTCAAAGTCCACTTCATTCAGTACCTATAAGAACACAATTTCAGCACCCGACTAAAACGAAACTAATCCCGAAAGAAATAATACTTCCTAAATTGAATTCTCAGTCTTACGCTCAGTAAAGCAGAACCCTTTTCCATGATCAGCTTGTTCCATTCTTTGTCATTTTTATTTAAGCATTGGTCTTCGTGCGCTGGTATTAGTTCTTCACGTGCGGTAAACAATGCTCCAGAATGTATAGACTCGTAAAGAGATGACGCTACGCGCTTATATAATGGATACGATGGAACTCCTTTACAAGTTTCTGCAAAAATTATGCACTAATCTATTAGTAAATGAGCGGCTCTGATAATATTTAAACCATGACTTAGTGAAAAATGAAGCTCAACAGAGAATCAAATCAAATACGAAATTTAATTTCTGAGATTTCTTGGCTGCAAAAACAAGAAGCGTTTTCTCTATTGTATAACTGGCAAGTCCACATGACCACATATAAGCTAAATGGTAAATATAGCTATAGTTCCATTTCCATCTCATATATGAGTACATGTATGTAAATAGCACTACAAATTGGAAAATCGATACACGGAACATAAAATTAGGACAAAATTCACTTCACCCCTATAAATTTCCCATTTTCACCATAAAAAATCGTAAAAGGGATACTCCCCTTCGAAATATTATTTTGGTTGACTTTGCCCCATAAGCCAATTTTTGGAGGGCATTATGCAACAGAAATAGGGCAAATTGTATGTCACCCCCTATAAATTTTTTATGTTTGCACTTTACCCTCTCAAAATTCAAAAAAGTGAATGCCCCCTTCAAAATGTTATATTTGTTGCACATTGCATCGATAGCAAAATTCCGACGGATTATTAACAGGAATTGAGTGCTTTGTTTTGCACGTTGCCCCTTTAAATGTTATTTTTGTTGCACGTCGCCCCTTAAAAACACTATATTTCTACACATTGCCCCTTTAAAATGTTTTTTTTTTTGTTGCACAATGCCCACCGAAAATTGGTTGTTGGGGCAAAGTGCAACCAAATCGATATTTCAAGGGGAGTATCTCTTTTCTGAATTTTTAGGGGGGAAAGTGCCAAAATGGGAAATTTATAGGGGGTGAAGTCATGTCCACAAAAATAACATATTTTAAAGGGGCAACGTGCAAAAAA
This sequence comes from Erythranthe guttata, assembly GCF_056151865.1. Classification (NCBI taxonomy): domain Eukaryota; kingdom Viridiplantae; phylum Streptophyta; class Magnoliopsida; order Lamiales; family Phrymaceae; genus Erythranthe; species Erythranthe guttata. Next base: position 12,357,180 of record NC_142539.1, read on the forward strand.
ATAGTGTTTTCAAGGGGCAACGTACAACAAAAATAAAATTTAAAGGGGCAACGTGCAACAAAAACAGTCAATTCCGATGAATAATCCATCGGAGTTTTGCTATTGGGGCAATGCGCAACAAAAAAAACATTTTGAAGAGACGAGCATTCACTTTAAAAAAAAATTGCGGCGGTAAATTGCAAAAATTAGAAATTTACAGGGGCTGATGTGCAATTTGCCCTAAAATTATGAAGGAAAAAAAAAATCACTTATCACATAAGCTGTGTTTGGTAAGCTTTTGGGCTTCCATTTCCATTTTATTTTGGGGAAAGATGTTTTGGGAGAAGAATTTGAAAATTAAATAAAGTTTGTTTGTGTTTTGGGAGGAGACAATTTGTACTGTAGCAAGTCAAATCATGTCTGAAAGGTATTGGAAAAATGTATTTTTGAAGAAGAATTTAAAAGATAAAGTGATTTGATTTTGTATTTTAGTGAAGACAATTTTCACTGTAGCGGTCAAATCATGTTTGTTAGAGAGAGAAATATTTGAATTTGTTTTGGGGAAAATTTTTGAAAATAGTGTAGAAAGATAATTTTCATTTTGGGAAAAGTGTGGAAAGAATTTGGAAACGGTAACAAACATAGCCATAGAAACTTGAAAAGCAGTTGAGGGAAAAGGGTCAAAGCGAAATAATTCAGATGAAGTCGCCAAGGTACAACTGGCTTTGCGAAGAGTACAACAATTCCCGGGTGGAATCGTACAACCATGAAGTAATTTGTGAAAATTAGGGCAGCGTATTAAAATTACCGTTGGTAATTGGAAGGGGGTTGGAAGGATCGTCTCTGAGAAGGCCGTCGCAGTATTCATCGGAGAGGCCGCTTTGGAGTTTGCCTTGTGTGGATAAGAGCAGAGTGAATTTCAGCAGCTCTTCCATGCATTCTTTCAATTTTATCGGTGAAACTCCCGGCGACGACGGCGGTGGTGGTGGCGGCGGCGGCTCCATTGGTAGTTCAGCTTATATTTCTGATTGCTTTAATTATATTATCTGAATAATTATTTTAAGGGTGAATTACCCCAAAATTAAACCCCGAATTAAGGTCTAATTATCAAAAACTTCCTCAAGCACTCATAAAATATCTGTAATACCCTTCAATTAAATAATATTATTTTGGTTCGATATCACTTTACCTTCTTCTACTCTAGATTCCATGAGTTTTACCCGTGCATTTAGAAAATTATCTAAATATGGCCTTCGCTATTAGCTTTCAGACTTTTGAAATTAACACCGTTTGGTCTAAGTTCTGAAATTTAAAAAAAAAAAAAAAAAAAAAAACCACTTCTCTCAGTAAATAATTATAAAAAAATAAAAAATAATAAAACGAAATTGTGATTGCCATCGTAGACTATGCTTTCTCGTTGTCATGATTTTCTTACAATTTTTTATTGTTTTTTTAATAACCATTTAAATTGGGAGGGGTGGCATTTTTTTTAATTTCAGAGCTTAGACCAAACGGTGTTAATGTCAAATATCTGACAACTAACAGCGAGGGTCACATTGGGACAAATTTTCAAATGCAGGGGGCAAATCAATGCAATCGAGAGTAGAACGAGGTAAAGTGAGATATGATAGAATTACCAAAATACTCCTCTAGTATCAATGATTATTAAACCCCCCTAATATTCATTACATTTTTTTATAGTTGACTATCCAATTTTTGTAGTTGACTCTGGCAATAATATAGTTAACTACCAATTGTTTATAGTTGACTTTGTAAAAATTATAGTTAGCTATCTAATTTTTATAGTTGACTTTGGAAACAATATAGTGAACTATCCGATTTTATAGTTGACTATGAGTGTAGATGACTGCAATATTTTATGTTTTTCGACAACAATGATCTCTTCTTTGTTGTGGATTCTCATAAAACAAATTTCATAGGAAACAAATATTTATGAGTCAACAAATAGTGCGACTATAGATCTGTAGATCTAAAAAACAAGCTTGTTTACAAACTCCATTTTTGAATAATCAACCATGGAAGAATTTCGAACCGTCGCATATGGTCGTCGCGTACTGTTGCATACCGTTGATGTAGGAGACTTCGATTTGTCCTTTGGGAGTCGCTGAGAAGGGTGTCAAAAACAGAAATTATATGGTAAATATACATAGATTAGGTTAATAGACGTCGAGGGGAGCGATGGGTGTATAGGAAACTACATGTCTTCTTCTTGCTACATTTTCACCATTGTTGTCGACCTGTATTTCTCAACGATTCCCACACAGACGTTATATGGTTTTTTTTTTTTTTTTTTTGAAGAAATGTAGCAAACTAGGGCATTGTTGCGACTGGGAAAGGATCCGATATATTTGCAGATTTTTTTTGTGATTTTCTTGGCACAAATATAGCATGCTAGCAGAAATTGGGGAGAGATTATATTGACGAAATAGTTGAATATATGCAGTTTTAGGGAAAATAATGGGGGTCATTACTATTAAAAATTATGAAGGTAGTTCAGTAATTGCTAATTGTGAGGGGTTTGACCCATTAAAAATAATTCAAGGTGGTTAGTCTAATATTTTTCCTAATGAGGGGTTATATCTTATTAACCCATAATTAATTGATAATTTTAATATCATTATTATTATATTTATTTTACTTTAGATGAATCAAAAAGTAGTTAGTAAATTTCATTGATCCCGATAAAACAATTCTAATTATGGAACAATTTTTTTTATTCCAATTTTTTTATTTTTCTGAATTTTATTGAGACAAAATTGGAATTAGTTCGTCACTTATGACGACGAGAATTGATTTTTTTCTTTTTTGTTTTTAGGAAAGACTTGATATTTTTTCGAGAGTGTTAATTCTGTCAAAATTTTAGACCATTAATTTGAGAAGAGCTACTAGGATAATCCATAGATACAAAAATAAAATGAATGACGGAGGGAGATTTATTGATTGAATTAAAATAATTTATTTAAACATTCAAAAGTTCACAATTCAAACTATCTTAAATGATAAACATTGCAATAAAACTTCTCATACAAAACACTCATATTTTATTTTAAAAAAATAGTACTAGTACCCTTCATGAAATAATATGGTAAATTACAACCACCCCTGATATATGGTCAATTTACGAAAAAACCCCTCTTGTTAAGTTAACCTGCGATAGTAGGTTGGTGGGACCAAAATTTGATTTTTCTTAAGTTAGTGGACTGGAACCTTACATTTGAAACATAGTGGGACTAACTCTCGCATAAGAAAAACTTATGGGACCAAATAATAATTTTTTTTTCTATTTACAGTGTCATTTATATGTATTCTATTTTTGTATCCCATGTTGCACAACTTAGATCCAACGAAATTACATAATATCAATATCTTCAACTGATACATACATAAAACAATTTTCTTATTTAGATTTTAGAATGAAGTGCTTCAGATTTTAGCAGAATTCCCAGAATATTCCTTGAAATGTTACGATTTTCTTCCTAGTACAGTACCATGCTTACGATTGTCAATACTCGAGTCTTTTCGAAACTCCTGCAGTTCACACGACGAATCCATGCATTAGAAGCTGAATTGTTTAGACATCAAACTGGTACTTACGAACATATATAAACTTAAACGAATTACGTATGTCACTAGTGGCGAATCCAACACTTCAATCAAGGATCTTCATAACTTGATGGAATAATAATAATAATAATAATAATAATAATAATAATAATAATAATAATAATAATAATAATAATAATAATAATAATAATAATAATAATAATAATAATAATAATAATAATAATAATAATAATAATAATAATAATAATAATTTAAATAATAAACAATGAAAAACCTGTACAAGAAAATATATATGTACCATGTGTTTGATAGCCATGTCCAATGAAGTTTTCGACATCAATCTTCCAAAACCAGAGCTCTCATTCACCTTAATCTTTGCATTCTGTCTTTCGTCGCCACTCGAATTAATTCTCGCATTCATAAACCTATCCACCATTCTACTCCCCAACACTTGTCCTCCTCCTCGATTTCCAACTACTTGTTGTTGACTTTTATTATCCGAGTCAACTACTTTTCTACCTCTTGTCACACTAGGAGAGCACGATTGTCTTCTCATGTTCGAATTCGTGTCCTGTTTTTGCGGGCCCACCGGAAGATAATTCTGATTCGTTGATCTTCCACGAGTTGTTGATGCTGGCCTATGATTGGTCGTTGTTCTTAGATTATTAGGCGGTGTGTTGTCCGATAATCCTCTGTTTTTGAGGTTGGTGATGCTCAGTGGCGGATCCAGGATTTTTGCCAAGGGGGTTCGAAATTGTAGAGTAAAAAATTTAAATATCACTTTATAAAAATAGTGGACCAAAAATTTACAATTTAAAAATTTTAGGTGAATTGTGGAAATATTTAATGAGAAAAAAGGTGAAAAATGTTAAGATTTTATAAAAATAGTGGACAAGTGGACCAAAAATTTACAATATAAAAATTTTAGGTGAATTGTGGAAATATTTAATGAGAAAAAAGGTGAAAATGTTAAGATTTTATAAAAATAGTGGACCAAAAATTTACAATGTAAAAATTTTAGGTGAATTGTGGAAATATTTAATGAGAAAAAAGGTGAAAATGTTAAGATTTTATAAAAATAGTGGACCAAAAATTTACAATGTAAAAATTTTAGGTGAATTGTGGAAATATTTAATGAGAAAAAAAGGTGAAAATGTTAAGATTTGGAAAAAAAAAATCAAAATAGTGGAACAAAAAGGTGAAAAATGTTAAGATTTGGAAAAGAAATCAAAATGTTTGAGTGGAGCTCGAACCCGTGACCTGTTAGTAAAGGGAGGCATATCTTTACCAGCTCAACCACATACTTTTTCTGTCAACATATGTATAATAGTATTATTTATTTAAAATCAAGGGTGTGCAGCTGCACACCCTAGACCATAGCTAGATCCGCCACTGGTGATGCTTGAATTTGGTTCGATAGTCGTCGTGTTTATTAATGATGATGTTGGGAAATTCGGGTGGATTTTTTCGTTCGGGGTTGACTTAATTGAGGTTGACTTTCTTTGATTTATAATTGGTGGGCTTTTCATGTTCTTGTTTTCGATGGACGGAGATATACTTGGCCTAGCGTTCGGTGTCTTGTGTTGTTGCGGAAGTTTTGGCTTTGGTTTTGGAGATATTGGCATGCTACTTGTTTTTGTGCCTTGTGAATTTCCTGCAAACTGCATGTAGTACATATAATTGGTTTAGAAGTTGGCATTTTTGTTTATTTTTATTTTTTCCGAATGGCGATTGAATCTATGTTGATCAGATGTTACACCTGGTGAAGTGTACACCATATAATTTTTGTATTTTATCAGAATTTTAAACTATTCTCCGTTCTCTTAAAAAAAAAAAAAAAAAAAACCTCTTATGACGCCTTTTTTTTAACATGCAACAACCTAAATGATGAGGTTTTAGTCGTAATTTGCTTAAAAAAAATTGAATTACAGGGTGTTTGCCAATATTTATAGCACGATGATTACCATGAAGTTTACTCGATCAAAAGTCGGAAAAAAATTATTTGCCTACTTAAAAATTGTATATGATTGATTATACATAAAGATTCGAAAACATACCCTTGAAAGAGGCTGGAGGATTGGTATTTCCCTCTGAATGACTAATTCTTGCCCATTTGTTTCCATCTCAAGTGACGGAAATAGAGGCGTTGCCGGCGGTGTTTTTAGCCTTCGAAAATGTGAAAAATGAAAATAAATATTTAACCAAACATTAATTCAAATATTGCTTAATTAAACAATGGACGTATGCAATTGGCTATCGGATCATCCGATAAATTTCAACGCGTATAGCATAGATTTACCAATTATAGTCATTTTTTCCGCTATCAAATCCTGCACCTTTTCTTCCTCCCAATTCCATTTTATAGAGCCCATAGTTCCCTACACTTCACGGCACTTAATTGTAAAAAAAAAATATTAAACAAAAATTCCTAATTAACGCACACATACTTGTGGGTGCGTGTGCGTGCATTCGGCAAGTGAACTAGCTAATAGGACTCACCATTAGCTTCAAACTCTTCGGAAACGGGCTGAAGAAGGCTAGCAACTTGCGTTTTCTCGCGTTTTTGAATATTCCAGAAGAACGATAGCTCTTCGTCTTTGTCCTTTATGCAATTTGAGATCATTCCACGAGCTCGAAAATCTTCACTTACGTCTCTTCTATGCATCTCGTTGTTCTTGTTTCTCACCGTGATTAATTTTTTTTCTTTTTCTATGCATCTCGTTGTTCTTGTCTCTTCTATGTGTCTTGATTGTCCTTGTAGGAAATTAAGGATGCTATATTTCTTGATTGTGACACAATAGTATTTGTTAACAAATAATATCAAATTAACCGGCCGAGTCAATTTTTGTATAAACAAATGAAAGGAATATGTTGGAAAAAAGAAATTGAAATTCTTGTAAGAGTACATTTGGCAACTTTTGTTGGAATTGCATGCTGGACATCCACACTTGAAGAATATGTCAAAAACAATCTCAACCCTAATATTATAATATTAAATTACGTTGTCCAATAATATGCAAGCTTTTTTTTTTTTGAGTGAGAAAAATATATATATATATATATATATATATATATATATATATATATATATATATATATATATATATATATATATATATGTATATATTTTGAGTGAGAAAATATATATAACATAGTTCCAAAGACTTTTGAAATATATAATATCTATGGTTGGAAAATGTACATGCAAGTGCAGACATCGCTATAGAATAATAGTAAACTCTTAAGCTAGAGTCGGGATATCGTTATAAGATTTACACAGTACAATGAAACCAGACACACTTTTCATTCACATACTGTGTGTGTATAAATAGTTACAGAAGACTTGATCTAGAGATGAGCTGTACACTAAATTTCTAAATCAGTTATATGCAATTATGGTGCTGAATTTCAGCAAATATTAGAGGCTGGAATCTTGTGATTCATCCGTTACAAATCAGCTGGTCAAAGGGCTAAACGCAAGCCTTGATTCTTTTCCTTTACACGACCCCTCAAGATGGAGGTGCCATCAGTAACTCCAATCTTGGAAAGTAGCCATTGATGTCGTAACCGGCTCATTGGCTTTGTGAGAAGGTCCGCTAGCTGATCAGTGGTGTGAACGTGAGATAAACTGAGTAAGCCTTTGGTAACATAGTCACGGACAAAGTGCAAGTCAATTGCTATATGTTTCATCCGAGAGTGATGTACGGGGTTCAAGCTTAACTGAGTAGCACCAATATTGTCACATAACAGGGAAGGAGGGGCACGGAGGTTAACCCTCAGTTCACAAAAGAGGGACTGCAGCCTTGCAATTTCTGAGGTAGTCGTGGCCAAGGCTCGATATTCAGCCTCTGTGGATGATCGAGCAATAGCACGTTGTTTTCGGGTACTCCATGAGATTGGGCTAGTACCAAGAAAGATCACATAAGCCGAAGTGGAAGCACGAAGGTCCATCGAGACTGACTTATTGATTAAGATACCATAATTGACGATTCCTTTAAGATAGCGAAGTAGCCGTTTTGCGGCTGTCCAATGCGTATTGTTGGGTTTATGCATGAACTGTGCAAGTTTGTTGACGGCGAAGGCAATGTCTAGCCGCGTTAGTGACAAATATTGAAGAGCACCAATTACCCGTCGATATTCAGTTGAGTCCATAGAGGGTGTGCCATCATTAAGATGAAGAGGAGTGGAGGTGCACATAGGTGTGCAAACATCCTTAGCTCCCTCCATCTTGGTTTTGTTCAGCAAATCTCTAATGTACTTGTGTTGAGTTAAAAAGATACCAGACGAGGTGGGAAGGACTTCAACACCAAGAAAATAGTGAAGATTGCCAAGATCCTTGAGCGAAAATTTTGTCCCTAGTTGATGAATGACGTGCTGAATAAAAGCGGGTTTGTTGCCGGTAATGATTAAATCATCCACATAAACCAAGAAGTAAGCCAGTACGTCATCTGAACTATAGATGAATAGGGAAGAATCAGCCCGAGAGTTGCTAAAACCTATAAATAGCAGAAAATCCTTGAGAGCGTGGTACCAGGCACGTGGCGCTTGCTTAAGTCCGTATAGCGATTTTCGTAACCGGCAAACAAATGAAGGATGGGCAGCATCAACAAATCCAGGTGGCTGGGTCATATAAACATTCTCTTCGAGTGAGCCATGTAGGAATGCATTATTGACATCAAGTTGACGAATAGACCATCGTTTTGTTACCGCTAAAGCAAGAACACTGCGAATAGTTGCGGGTTTTACAACTGGACTAAAAGTCTCCTTGAAATCTATTCCTGGACGTTGGTGAAATCCCTTAGCCACAAGGCGAGCTTTGAACCTATCAATTGCGCCATCAGCATTGTACTTCACTCTGTAAACCCACTTGCACCCGATGAGATTGTAACGAGAATTGTGTGGAACAAGATCCCAAGTTCCGTGTCGAACTAAAGCTGTAAAATCATCAGCCATGGCCTGACGCCAACGAGGATCCTTTAAGGCTTGGGACAAGCAAGTCGGCTCAATAGACGGCGGTAATGTTTAGGTCTGAAAACATTATTCATTGACCGTGTGGTAATGGTGCGAACCCGAGGCAAATCTGAATGAGTAGTATTGGTGCTTCTATCTGAACCATCAACATTGTTTTGAGGCACAACATCACGATTGTCAAGAGTCGGCAATTGTTGTGGTAAATGAACAGGCATAGTGGAACCATCTGTAGTGGGGCTAGAAGTATCAGATGTAGAGGAAGACAAAACTCGAGGCGATGGAGGAGTGCCTCCCTGAACGCTGATGAACGTTGGCCCTGCTGGTCCCGTAGTATGCTCAGTCAGTGCTCGTGTGGATGACTCTTGGTTAGAACAATTTTCAAAGTGAAACAAGTTGTTTTTAGCAAAAGGAAAAATAGTTTCATCGAACAAAACATGACGGGATGTATATAATTTTTTTAGATACGGGATCATAACACAGATAAGCACTTTGACTAGTAGAATAGCCAACAAACACACAAGGAAGAGACTTCGACTGTAATTTTTTTGTACTATATGGACGAAGCCATGGATAACATAGACACCAAAAAATGCAAAGTTTTGTGTAATTTGGTGAGCAATGAAAGATGGCTTGAAAATGGGACTTATTGTTTAATATGGGGGTAGGCAACCTGTTTATTAGGTTGACTGCCGTTAGCATGGCATGTGACCAATAGGTGTCAGGAAGATTAGCTTGATGGAGGAGAGTTTTACCGGTTTCTACAATGTGTCTATGTCGTCGTTCCGAAGTACCGTTTTGCTCTGGAGTATGTGGGGCAGAAGTGAGATGACTAATGCCATGATTTGACAAATATGGACGAAGAGCGACAAATTCTCCACCATTGTCTGTGTAAAGATGTTTAATGTTGGTGGTAAAACGATTTTCTACAATTTTGTGAAATTTGGAGAATATCGTTAAAACATCAGATTTGAGACGCAACAAATATAACCAGACATATTTAGTATGATGATCAATAAAAATGACATAATAACGATGACCATCAATTGAAGGGGAGGGAGTTGGTCCCCATACATCAGAGTAAACATACTCAAGAGGCTTAGTGATAATAAGGCTTGAACCGGCAAAAGGTAACTTATGTAATTTATTGCATGAGCAAGAGGTACACAAGGAAGATGACGACGACATATAAATGACAGGTAAGGTAAATGTTTTAACTAACTGGTTAACAATTTTGGGAGAAGGATGACCGAATCTATTATGCCAACCATTAAGAGATGTACGGACACTGACATGAGCTTGAATAGAGGATCCAGAGAGCTCTATCAACAGGAAAGGGGTATACACCACTCTCACATCGGCCTTGAAGAAGAGTCATCCCCGTGGTCCGATCCTTCACAAGAAAAAAAAAGGGTGAAATTCGAGATACACATTATTAGCTTTAGTAAAGTGATGAACGAAAATAAGATTTTTGCTAATTTGTGGAACACAAAGTGTATCGGTTAGGACAAATTTTTTGTTAGAGGATTTTAAATTCATCGACCCAACATGCGTGACTTTCAAACCTGACCCATCACCAATTTGAACTTCGTCTGTACCGTCATATTAAGGATTGATGGTCAGTTTGGTCATGTCAGAAGTAATGTTGTGAGATGCTGCGGAGTCGACGAGCCAAGGTTTCTCTTTTCCTCTTGCTGCGGATGTGTAGTTGGCAGTGGCATGTGATGAGTGTTGGGTGCTATACCCACACGCAAGTGCACGTATCGCAAACAAGTAGTAAAAGTGGACTCGTGAGAGTCGGATGTCGATCCCACAGGGAATACTCAAATTATCTAATCCTAAGTACCAAATTCTAACAATTATGATTTTTATCCAGCCTACGCAAAATTGTCAAATTAAATCAAGTAAACAATTAAACAAATTATGAAAGCAAATAAACACGAGAAAATATCAATATAAAACGGACCTAGGATTTTATCTTCCCCCTATGCAAGAATTGCTCACCCAAAACCCCTCAATTATGAAATATATGATTCATGATTATTAACCCGAGACACTAATTTACTCATAACCCGCTGTCGCGTGTATTATGAGTCTATTATTCATAAACGATTCACTATATGTCTATGCAAACCAATTATAAATAAAGCATTAACTAACAAGTCTCGTAAATGGCTACCTAAGGTGATATCTGTATGTCTACGACACCACATGCAATTGACACACTCATCCGGTGAAAACTACTCGAAGGTTCTTCTACTTACCGTCTAATTATCAAAATAGCTCTGTCGAGTCAATCCCAATAATCACAGATAAAGCACATAAATTGATCAAGTTCATGCACTAACAATCATATCAAGTAGAAGAAATAATCATAAAATCATAATTGCATAATCTCAAGAAAACGGGTTCACAATCCCCACATAGGGTTCCAACAAAATCCTAGATTAAAAACTTAGCTACGCATAACGAAAAACATAATAAAGGTAATAAAATTCATAGATTAAGAAAAGATAGGTGAAAGAAGAATTATGATGAAGAGTTGTCAATTCTCCGTCTTCAATTCTTCGTTCTCTCGCTCCTCTTGCTCCAAGGTTGTGTCAAAAGTCCCCTAATTCGTGCTTGGTTTGCCGTTATATAGATGTCCCAACTTGGTAGATGATTTTAGGTTTCCTTGTGTGATTAAAAGTCCAAAATTGTGTCCAGCGTGTGTTGGCACGGCCGCGCGAAAATCAGTGCAACTCTCGCACGGCCGCGCGAGAATCGCCAAACCTTCTGCCCAATTTCAGCATTTGGCACGGCCGTGCCAAAAATAGGCTAATTTTGGCACGGCCGTGCGGGCCTATTTTCAGCCAATTTCAGCATATTTTTGATTATTTCACTTTTGGCCCTATTTTCTCCAAATTTGCAGTTTCGACCCCAAACTTTTCCAATTCTTCACTTTATACCTAAAATACAATAAATCAACTTTTTAAGCACCAATTATCGTTAAATCACACCAAAAGCTCAAATAAAAAGGTACGATAAAGTATAAAAATATATACTTAACACACCCCCAAACTTGATCTTTTGTTTGTCCTCAAGCAAAAACTAGCAACTTTCACAGCAACACTCTCAACAAATGCCTCTCATCACATAGATTAATGGTCAACTTTCATTTTTTCAGAACTTGCAATTATCATGACAATTCTCAAATATTTACAAGCTCGTAATTCAAAGATACGTATTCACTCACCATTGCTAAAAACCACAAACCATGCTATCGCTTCAAGTATCCCATATTTGCAAATTAAAAATGGAGAAAATTTATACTTACATAATAATATTCAACTCCAAAGACTCACCAAATTTCTCTACTCGGCTAGTATCAAATAATTGAGCTATTGGGATCATTGGGACTTTTTGGCTTTCAAATGTTGGGCTTTTTGGTTCGAGGTAGGAAATATGGGTACATGTGGCTATGCTTCTTGAATGGAGGTGATTACGCCAAATTTTGAAAGATAGGCGTTTGAAACAATGAATTCACCTCTAAGGACTTTAATAAACTCGATTCTTAAGAGTTCAAAAGTCTCCACTTTTGCTCTTAAGACAATGGATCGAGCTTTCAAAACAATTCAACAACTAGTCCTTACTTCCCCTTCTAGTCTCTTCTTCTTCTTTCTCTTTCTTTTTTTTTTTTTTTTTTTTTTTTTTTTTTAATATTTCTTTTCTTTCTTTTTTTTTTTTTTTTAGAAGAAGAAGGACCTTATAAAAAAAATTTCGACCGAACTCCAAGGGTTAATTTTTCAAAAATCTCCACTTATTCTACCTTATACACATTGGCTAAAAGAAAGAACACCGTTTCTCCAAGGCTCAATCAAGGTTCGAATGATAAAAATTTAAAGGTAGGCTTGAAAGGCTCAAACGGTTCAAAGATGGCCCAAATCACTTCCCAAATTGCTCAACAATTTAATATTTCACTTTGTAAATTCATAAGACAAGTTCTAAAACCGAATAGCATATGATATAACATAAATTAACTCAAATTTTAAAACACAAAACTTTCAACCAAAACAACGCATAATTCGAGATTCCTAACAATGACTCCTTCTTACGACACTTTGAATCAAAAGCTCACCAAAATTCGATCAAAATCAAGATAAAACAAGCAATTTCATCATTAAACATCGCCCATCTTTCATCATCATGATTCATCGAAGCATTTATCTCAAGCAAATTTTTTTTTTTTTTTTTTTTTTTTTTTTTTTTTTTTTTAAAGCAATAAATAAACTAAAACAATTAAAATAATAAAAAAAAATCCTAAGGCATGCAAACTAAAAAATTAAAGCACATAAACAAGTAATTATCCACCCCCAAACTTAAAATTTACATTGCCCTCAATGTAATTAACACGAAGTTTAAGGATAGAATACACCTGAATAAGTCGTTTTGGCCATGTCTGGGCTGCTCTTCCACCCTCGCCTTTATTATGCTTCAGTTGAGGTTCGCACGGCCGTATGAGATTTTGAACTGTTTTCCGCACGGCCGTGCGAAACTTGAATTCTGGGCAGTAGCCTCTCCGATATTCCACACGGCCGTGCTGGATTCAAGCCTTTTTTTGGTGCGGCCGTGTGAAGTGAAAATTTGCACTTTGACCCCTGAAAATAAAAAAAATTGCTTATTTAACTAGCTTGCATGCTTATAAAATAAATAAATAAAATAAAACAAGAAACATAAATAATAAAAAAAAACGAAAATCTCGGGTTGCCTCCCGAGAAGCGCTAAGTTTATAGTCTTCAGCCAGACTTTGTTCCTTCTCTTCAATTCCTTAGCTTTTGAACCCATCTCCTAACTTCCTTTTGGAGAAAGTCTTGAATAAATGGGTTGATCCGATTCTTCTTTCGACTGGTTCGCTTAGGAATGCCCTTGGCTTTATTCTTCTTGATGTCATGAGGCTTGCCAACATCGTCTTTTATCACGGTGTTTTGAGTAGGTGTTGTAACCAACTCAACCTTTTTCTTTTGTTCTCCTACATGCACATTAGTATCCACAAAAAAATTTAAATCATGTAATTTAACAGGAAAAAGTTTAGAATCACTTACCTCATCAAGAAGATAACATCCATTAGCCGTAATAGGCTTTTCATCCACCCGGTACACCTTGAAGATCACTGTTTCTTCCCCCACACTCATTCTTAGCTCTCTCTTTCCTACATCAATAATTGATCTACCGGTTGCTAAGAAGGGGCGTCCTAAGATAAGGGGAATATTTTCGTCTTCCTCTATGTCTAGTACTAGAAAATCGGCCGGGAGTATAAACTTATCTACCTTGACCAATACATCCTCCACTATACCTAAAGGGTGAGTAAAAGATCTATCGGCTAGCTGCAAGGTCACGGAAGTGGGCTTAATTTCTCCTAAATTCAATTTCTCATAAATTGATAAAGGCATTAAATTTACGCTCGCCCCTTGATCACACAATGCCCGCCCAAAATACCTAGTACCTATTGTGCATGGAATGGTACAACTCCCCGAATCTCTAAGTTTCGGTGGAATTTTATGTGCAAGGATAGCACTACTTTGCTCATTTAAGTCTATTATTGCTGCACACTCCGGAAGCCTCATCTTTTTCGATACAAGTTCTTTTATAAACTTACCCAATTTGGCATATTCTTAAGTGCCTCAACAAAAGGAATATTAACATGCAACTTTTTAAGATAATCCAAAAATAACTGAAATTGCATATCAAGCTTAGAGTTTTGAAAACGTTGAGGGAAAGGTACCTTGGGAGTAGGTTCACTTACTGTGATCTTTGTGTTGCTTGGCCCGACCTCGGTTTTTTCCTTGGGCTCCTCTACAATAGGCAGTGGTGCAACGGACTTTTTTGGAACTTCCTCTAATTGCCTCCCATTTTGCAAACTCACTGCATTGCACTGCTCGATGTTGCTCTTTCGAGGATCTTCCGTATTCGACGGCAGTGCTCCCGACGGCCTCGCATTTAGTTGGGTTGCAAGCTGCCCCATCTGTGTCTCCAAATTTCGAATGGAAGCTTGAGTTGATGTCATGAATTTTGCTAAGATGTCAGCGAGGTCAACTCCTTGGGCCGGAGTTTGAGGTGGATTTTGGAATTCGGGAGCTGGCCTTTGTCCTTGCTGATTTCCTCCCCATCCAAAGTTGGGGTGATCTTTCCATCCCGGATTAAAAGTGTTGGAGTACGGGTTCCTCTGTTGTCCGTTGGTGTCATTGACGTAATTTAGAGACTCCGTTTCTTCTAAGCACTGGCCGGGTCCTTGGATTGCATGGACTTGTTGAGTCTGCAAAGCTGCTACATGCTTTGATAGCTTTTCTAACTGGGCGGTGATTGCGGTGACACCGTCTAACTCCAAAATTCCTCCCGTCTTTATGACTCCGCTATTTGATCGGTCCGATGCCCGCATGTATTTGTTCCTTGCGATTCGCTCCAAAAGTTCGTAAGCTTCGTCATAGGTCAAGCTCATGAACATACCGCCAGCTGCTGAATCGAGCACCGTTCTCGAATTATCTTGCAATCCATCATAAAATATTTGAAGTTGCCGCCACTCTTGAAGTCCATGATTCGGGCATCTCCGAATTAATTGTTTGAACCGCTCCCACGTCTCGAATAGCGCTTCACCGGCTTCTTGTATGAAATTTTGTATTTCTCTCCGGATTCTCTCAGTTTTGGTTGGGGAGTTGTACGTATTCATGAAGAGTTGTGCTAGCTGGGACCAAGAAGATATGGATTGTGGTGCACGAGTTTGTAGCCATTCTCTTGCGGCTCCTTGGAGAGAGTGCTTGAAGAGGCGGAGCTGCAGTGCCTCCGGTGACACTCCGTTCATCTTGTGCGAATCACACGTCTCGAGGAAGTTGACCAAGTGGAGATGTGGGTCTTCATGAGCCAATCCGCTGAATAACCCATTGTTTTGGAGCATCGTGAGGAGTCCCGCTCGAATTTCGAAATTGTTGGCTTCAATGGGGGGCTGCTGGATGCTTGATTGAAACCCATTGAGTGTTGGAACGGTATACTCATGCAATGCTCGTTGACGAGGTGGTGGATTAATTAGCAGAAGTTGCTCTTGCTCGTTGACGATATTTCCTGCCGCATTCGGTAGGCGCCCTTGGTCATCTCCCCTACGATTATTCTCTTCTTCCATTCGCACCATTCGCAAAAAAAAGTACCTAAACAAAAATAATAAAAATAAAATAAGTAAAGAAAATAATTAAATAAAATAAATAAAACGGCTGAAGTAAGAAAAATTGCTCAAATTTAATATTAGGATAAATAGATAATTTAGCCGTATTCCCCGGCAACGGCGCCAAAAACTTGTTGGGTGCTATACCCACACGCAAGTGCACGTATCGCAAACAAGTAGTAAAAGTGGACTCGTGAGAGTCGGATGTCGATCCCACATGGAATACTCAAATTATCTAATCCTAAGTACCAAATTCTAACAATTATGATTTTTATCCAGCCTACGCAAAATTGTCAAATTAAATCAAGTAAACAATTAAACAAATTATGAAAGCAAATAAACACGAGAAAATATCAATATAAAACGGACCTAGGATTTTATCTTCCCCCTATGCAAGAATTGCCCACCCAAAACCCCTCAATTATGAAATATATGATTCATGATTATTAACCCGAGACACTAATTTACTCATAACCCGCTGTCGCGTGTATTATGAGTCTATTATTCATAAACGATTCACTATATGTCTATGCAAACCAATTATAAATAAAGCATTAACTAACAAGTCTCGTAAATGGCTACCTAAGGTGATACCTGTATGTCTACGACACCACATGCAATTGACACACTCATCCGGTGAAAACTACTCGAAGGTTCTTCTACTTACCGTCTAATTATCAAAATAGCTCTGTCGAGTCAATCCCAATAATCACAGATAAAGCACATAAATTGATCAAGTTCATGCACTAACAATCATATCAAGTAGAAGAAATAATCATAAAATCATAATTGCATAATCTCAAGAAAACGGGTTCACAATCCCCACATAGGGTTCCAACAAAATCCTAGATTAAAAACTTAGCTACGCATAACGAAAAACATAATAAAGGTAATAAAATTCATAGATTAAGAAAAGATAGGTGAAAGAAGAATTATGATGAAGAGTTGTCAATTCTCCGTCTTCAATTCTTCGTCCTCTCGCTCCTCTTGCTCCAAGGTTGTGTCAAAAGTCCCCTAATTCGTGCTTGGTTTGCCGTTATATAGATGTCCCAACTTGGTAGATGATTTTAGGTTTCCTTGTGTGATTAAAAGTCCAAAATTGTGTCCAGCGTGTGTTGGCACGGCCGCGCGAAAATCAGTGCAACTCTCGCACGGCCGCGCGAGAATCGCCAAACCTTCTGCCCAATTTCAGCATTTGGCACGGCCGTGCCAAAAATAGGCTAATTTTGGCACGGCCGTGCGGGCCTATTTTCAGCCAATTTCAGCATATTTTTGATTATTTCACCTTTGGCCCTATTTTCTCCAAATTTGCAGTTTTGACCCCAAACTTTTCCAATTCTTCACTTTATACCTAAAATACAATAAATCAACTTTTTAAGCACCAATTATCGTTAAATCACACCAAAAGCTCAAATAAAAAGGTACGATAAAGTATAAAAATATATACTTAACAATGAGCTAAATAAGGAGCATTGTTTCGCAATGTGACCAGAGTTGTCACATATCTGGCAGAAAATAACTTTTTGTCAAACGTTGTGATTTCGGCGATAACCTCTTTGAGAATATTGTCGATTGTTGGAAGAGTTGTTCCTTGGATAATCCTTCTTTTGTTTGGATTTGTTGTTATTCCATCGTTGGGTTGAATGTGTTGTAACAACTTGAGAGGTGTTGTTTGATTCCAATCTCTTCAAGTAAGATTCATGACCAACAAGAAGATCATGTAGTTCTTCAAAAGACAAGGCAGTTTCTCGAGCACGAATTGGGGCAGCGATGTCGCGAAAATCAGGACCAAGACTGTTGGGTGCTAAATACCTAACACGCAAGTGCACGTATCGCAAACAAGTAGTAAAAGTGGACTCGTGAGAGTCGGATGTCGATCCCACAGGGAATACTCAAATTATCTAATCCTAAGTACCAAATTCTAACAACTATGATTTTTATTCAGCCTACGCAAGTTTGTCAAATTAAATCAATTAAACAACTAAACTAATTAAGAAAGCAAATAACACGAGAAACTATCAATTAAAACAGACCTAGGATTTTATCTTCCCCCTATGCAAGAATTGCTCACCCAAAACCCCTCAATTATGAAATATATGATTCATGATTATTAACCCGAGACACTAATTTACTCATAACCCGCTGTCGCGTGCATTATGAGCCTATTATTCATAAACGGTTCACTATATATCTATGCAAACAAATTATGAATAAAGCATTAACTAACAAGTCTCGTAAATGGCTACCTAAGGTGATATCTATATGTCTACGACACCACATGCAATTGACACACTCATCCGGTGAAAACTACTCGAAGGCTCTTCTACTTACCGTCTAATTATCAAAATAGCTCTGTCGAGTCAATCCCAATAATCATAGATAAAGCACATAAATTGATCAAGTTCATGCACTAACGATCATAACAAGTAGAAGAAATAATCATAAAATCATAATTGCATAATCTCAAGAAAACGGGTTCACCATCCCCACATAGGGTTCCAACAAAATCTGAGATTAAAAACTTAGCTACGCGTAATTCTTATGATAAACAAAATAAAAATAAAAGAGATAAGAAAAACTATGCTTGAGTCTTCGTTGATCTTCGTTCCTCGCGTTTTGTAGTGTAAAATTTTGTACTTATGGTGTTGAGACTTGTTGCTTTTATAGGTTTTTCTTGATAAGGAAGTAGTAGAAACCTAATAGGAATCAATTTCCGCCACTTTCCCCGATCAGGATTTGTTCGTCGATTTGTGCCAAGTTGGAGTCCGAATTTTGGAATGTTGTGTAAATAAGAATTGTAGCCCTTGAAATTAGCTTTCCAATGCCGTCAAAATCACCTAATTCGGAGTTTGTATGAGAGAGATATGCTTGACATAGTGGACACTGTCAAAGCTGTGGCGAGATTCCTTTTTCCAATTTGATTTGTTTCCTTATTTGCAACTTTTTCCTTTCTTTTTGATATTTTTTCCTTCATGGACACCTAATTCTCGTTTTTCACCTATAAAACACAAAATCAATCAATTAAAGCACAAATATAATTAAATCTAAACCAAAGATCCACGTAAAGTAAACGTATTGAGTGTAATATATACACTCAACACACCCCCAAACTTGATATTTTGCTTGTCCTCAAGCAAAATCTAATCGTAAGCAAAAAACTCAACTACCGCATCTCATCACATAGATTAATGACCAACTTCACGTTTTCAGAACTTGTAATTATAATGAAAATTCTTAGGCATTCGCAAGCTCAAAATTCAAAAGCACTTAGTCACTTACCATAGCCAAAAACCACAAATCATGCAATTGCTTCAAGCATCCAATATTTGTAAATTAAAGATAGAAAAAAGTTATGCTTACATGTATATGTTTGACTCCAAATACTCACCAAAATATTCTACTCTACTAATATCGAACATTAAGCTATTGGGATCATTGGGGCTTTTTGGCTTTCAATTGTTAGGCTATTTGGTTCGAGGTAGGAAATATGGGTATATGTGGCTATTCTTCTTGAATTGAGGTGATTACCCCAAAATTTGAAAGATAAGCTTTTGAAACAATGAATTCACCTCTAAGGACTTTAAGAAACTCGATTCTTAAGAGTTCAAAAGTCTCCACTTTTGCTCTTAAGACAATGGATCGAGCTTTCAAAACAATTCAACAACTAGTCCTTACTTCTCCCTTATAGTCTCTTCTTCTTCTTTTTCTCTTTTGTTTTTATTTTTTTTTCATTTTTTTTCATTTTTTTATATATATAGAAGCATAAATATTTGTCTTTTTTTTTCGAAGAAGAAGGACCTTATAAAAATTTTCACTCCAAGGGTTAATTTTTCAAAAATCTCCACTTTTCTACCTTATACATTTTGGCTAAAAGAAAGAACATCTTTTCTCCGAGGCTCAAATCAAGGTTCTAATGATAATTTCGATAAAAAGATCGGCTTGAAAGGCTCAAACGGTTCAAAGAAGGCCCAAATCATATCCCAAATCACTCACTACTCAATACTTCGTATCATAAATTTCCTAAGGTGAGGTCTAAAACCGAACATAGCATGATCTAACACAAATTAACTCCAAATTTAAATACAAAATATTCAACCAAAGCAATGCACAGAGTGTGATTCTTAGTAATAATTCGTTTCTAAGTTCCGTTGAATCGAAAGCTAAACAAACATCTAATCCTTATCACACAAAACAAACAATCCCATCATTAAACATTGATCATCGCTCATCATTATAACTCATCGATGCATTCGACTCAAGCAATAGTTTTTTTTTTATGTTTTTTTTCCGGAAAAAACGATAAAAGCAATAAAAATAAATAAAAATAAATAAAACCTAATGCATGCAAACTAAAACAAATAAGCACAAAAAAAACATGTTTTTTCACCCCCAAACTTAAAATTTTCGTTGCCCTCAACGAAATTAGCACAAAGTTTAAGGATAGAAAACACCTGATTTAGTCGGAATCGTTGTCTTCGGGGTGTGAGAATTTGTGGGAAAGAAATCAGATTTTCCTCTTGCGAAGATGCCCTCTATGTCTCTGGGATGACTGTCCCGATCGCAATTTCGACCTTAAAAATAAGAAATCAAATAAATTAATTAGAATGCATGTCTATGAAAATAAAATAAAACATAAAATTAAAGAAAAATATGAAAAACAGTAAAGCTCGGGTTGCCTCCCGAGAAGCGCTAAATTTTAAGTCTTCAGCCAGACTTTGCTTCTTGAAATTATTATGTCCAATCCAAAGCCTTGTAGATTGCGCATCCATCCATGAGCTCTATCACTTTAATTGCAACCAAGGCATGGATAGCACTGCAATATGTCATGGTCCACCTTAGCTTGTAGTCTTTTTTGGTTGTAATCAATCGGTACCAAGCCAAGATGAGATCTTCATCACCCGCTCCCTCAAATCGGTATACAAAAATCTTCAGTCTGCGTATAACCTCCACCTCAAAAATATTAGTCTTTTCATCAACCACTATTGATGCCTTCAAATCCACATTTAGATCAACGACAGAGCCCACAACTAGAATATCTTCAATCATTACACCCATCTCATTCTTCTCTTGTTCTGAGGCATCTTCGTGGTTTAGCTCGATTGCCTTCTCAGATTCATCATGCTCAAGTGTCTTCGTAATTTCTATTTCTCTCACATCGACACTATTTTCCGGACATAGAAGATTTTTCTTACCGCAGGCTTCACCCGAATTTTCTTTGATATAAGCATTGCCGATTTCGTCTGGAATATTATCAAGAGATTCGGATTTTAATTTGAGCGTCATCTCTTCCAGTTGTATCTCCATATTTTGAAATGATGCTTGAGTGGACTTCATGAATTCGGCAATGAGAGATACCAAACCAACTTGTTCATCAGTGGTCTGCTGCTGCTGCATTGGATAATAATTTTGAAAATCATCAAATTGTGGCTCTCTATGTTGAAACTCGTTCAAATCTTGGCCTTGAAAGCTTTGCTCGTATGTGTTGTTGGTGTAAGTGTTCCAATAACCTCCGTTGGTAGTTTCGTCGAAATTCGTCGCTGTTGGTGATCCCCAACATTGATCGGAATAATGATTTCCACCACATGCTGAACAAAACGGAGGAATATCATAGGTGTTTTGGAGGTATTCGTCAGATGGAAGCCATTCATATCCCGTTTGAGGTGCCCGAACATTGTAACCAGACATGAAACAAAAACAACAACAAAAAATAAAAATTAAAAATAAAAATAAAAATAAAAATTAAATGGCTGAAGTAAGAAAAAATGCTCAAATTTGATATTAGAATAAATAGATAATTTAGCTGTATTCCCCGGCAACGGCGCCAAAAACTTGTTGGGTGCTAAATACGTAACACGCAAGTGCACATATCGCAAACAAGTAGTAAAAGTGGACTCGTGAGAGTCGGATGTCGATCCCACAGGGAATACTCAAATTATCTAATCCTAAGTACCAAATTCTAACAACTATGATTTTTATTCAGCCTACGCAAGTTTGTCAAATTAAATCAATTAAACAACTAAACTAATTAAGAAAGCAAATAACACGAGAAACTATCAATTAAAACGGACCTAGGATTTTATCTTCCCCCTATGCAAGAATTGCTCACCCAAAACCCCTCAATTATGAAATATATGATTCATGATTATTAACCCGAGACACTAATTTACTCATAACCCGTTGTCGCGTGCATTATGAGTCTATTATTCATAAACGGTTCACTATATGTCTATGCAAACAAATTATGAATAAAGCATTAACTAACAAGTCTCGTAAATGGCTACCTAAGGTGATATCTGTATGTCTACGACACCACATGCAATTGACACACTCATCCGGTGAAAACTACTCGAAGGCTCTTCTACTTACCGTCTAATTATCAAAATAGCTCTGTCGAGTCAATCCCAATAATCATAGATAAAGCACATAAATTGATCAAGTTCATGCACTAACGATCATAACAAGTAGAAGAAATAATCATAAAATTATAATTGCATAATCTCAAGAAAACGGGTTCACCATCCCCACATAGGGTTCCAACAAAATCCGAGATTAAAAACTTAGCTACGCGTAATTCTTATGATAAACAAAATAAAAATAAAAGAGATAAGAAAAACTATGCTTTAGTCTTCGTTGATCTTCGTTCCTCGCGTTTTGTGGTGTAAAATTTTTTACTTATGGTGTTGAGACTTGTTGCTTTTATAGGATTTTCTTGATAAGGAAGTAGTAGAAACCTAATATGAATCAATTTCCGCCACTTTCCCCCATGAGGATTTGTTCGTCGATTTGTGCCAAGTTGGAGTCCGAATGTTGGAATGTTGTGTAAATAAGAATTGTAGCCCTTGAAATTAGCTTTCCAATGCCGTCAAAATCACCTAATTCGGAGTTTGTATGAGAGAGATATGCTCGACATAGTGGACACTGTCAAAGCTGTGGCGAGATTCCTTTTTCCAATTTGATTTGTTTCCTTATTTGCAACTTTTTCCTTTCTTTTTGATATTTTTTCCTTCATGGACACCTAATTCTCGTTTTTCACCTATAAAACACAAAATCAATCAATTAAAGCACAAATATAATTAAATCTAAACAAAAGATCCACGTAAAGTAAACGTATTGAGTGTAATATCTACACTCAACAAAGACCATGAAGAACATAGAGTGTGATATCATCGCCTGACAGAGGACGATCAATTGCAGCAAGCTCATCAGAAAGTGACTTGATGGCATGAAGAAATTCGGACACCGTCCGACTTCCACGCTGCATGAGAGTGAGCTCTTCCTTGAGTTGCATCACACGAGTTCGGGATTTACTCGCGTAGAGGCGAACAAGTCGAGACCAAGCTTCAGTCGAAGTTTGAGATGTCGCAATCATTGGCATGATGGACTCTGAAACCGAGGCAAAAATTGCATTGAGAAGAAGCTTGTCTTGACGAACCCAAATTAAATGGGTGGTAATGTCTTCAGTGGGAGAGGCACTGGATATAGGTGGGCAAGAATGAGTCCCATCAATGTATCCAATGAGATCGTAGCCGATTAAAAGAGACTCGAATTGAGCCTTCCAAGAAGGGTAATTGGAGGGTGTGAGTTTCCATGGTAACTGTGAGGCGGCGTTAATTGCAATTAACAGAGACATGGTGGGTGAAGAAACGGGGTTGGTGGGTGAAGACATTTTGCGGAAGTAAGGTTTGGATCAATTCTCGTGGGAGAGAAAAACTCGTGATACCATATAAGATTTACACAGTACAATGAAACCAGACACACTTTTCATTCACATACTGTGTGTGTATAAATAGTTACAGAAGACTTGATCTAGAGATAAGCTGTACACTAAATTTCTAAATCAGTCATATACAATTATGGTGTTGAATTTCAGCAAATAATTAGAGGCTGGAATCTTGTGATTCATCCGTTACAAATCAGCTGGTCAAAGGGCTAAACGCAAGCCTTGATTCTTTTCCTTTCGTATCCACACAAAGAAAATTTTATTCTCTACTTCCAATATCGAAATTGTCACAACTTATGTTTATCCAAGCAAATATAATGAGTTTAGTTTGCTTGTATATAATGATTGTATCTAAGTTAATTACAATGAACTATGATCTCATGTTCTCCTATATATGCAAGCCGGTAAATTATATACTAGTTTGGGGCGTTAAGTTAAACAAATCAGCCGTCGCAATGAATTGTAATCCCAACACGCATAATCAATTGGCCCACTCGGCATTGGGTCCACAACATACCTATTACAAGCCAATCCCCAAAAGTGCGTGGAATGTACTGGAATCCAGTAGTAGTAGGAGACTTGCTTATAAGCTCACACAAATTAAAATCCCACATTTCCCGATTTGCGATATATGAGGGTGTTACAAGAAATATAGGAATATGTCTATCCTATCATGCTAATGCATCTAATCCGATCAATTTGACTCGGATGTTCTTCTATCCGTAGTTCTAATAATAATCAGAGGAATCGTCAACCGCTTCAATACAATTGTTCATAAATTGATCAAATTCATGTATAGATTAAAATCAAGGTTAGAAGAAATAAATATTTCATCGAACTTGCATAAATATTGAAATTTATTCCGACAATTTCCTCATAGAATTTCAATGAAATTGTAATTAAATACAAAATAGATACTCATGTTTCTTAAGAAATCAATAGAATATGTTTGTCAAATACAAAAAGCCATAATACATTAAGGTAATGAAAAATCTATGTTTCAGCGAATCTAAGACCGATTAGTTAGACACAAACACTGCACAATTGCTCGATTCTTAGATATTAAATAGTCTTGAAATAATAGTTTTACTCCTGCCAGATAGCTTTCCATTGCCTTTAGAATAAGATCATTTGGAGTTTATATGACTGAGTTAGGACCAATATTGTAAACACTACCAAAACCGTTATTTTGATTTTATTCTCCAAATGTTTATCTTGCCTCCGGAACTTGTACTTTTTCACCCATTATTCATTCTTTTATATATGTTTACCTTTAAAAACACTAACACCACCAAAAACACATAAAAGGAATAAAAAAGACTAAGAAACGAGCAACAATCCATGTCAGAAAATAACGAAATAGAGTCCAAATCATGCATGCACTCATCAAAGCTTTAAATAATATGATCTACGCAAACCGAGCCAATCTAAAATTTTCGTGATTAATTAACATGATCTACTAGCTGAGAGTTAAACACCACGGATTTTCACAACGGACTAAAGTATATAAATTAATAGATAAATAACACAAAATAATAAAAAAAATAATAAAAAATAGGTAAAAAAAAAAGTTCCTGCAAGGGGCGCCTTCCGCCCCCCCCCCCAAGACATACCTTGGGTCCGCCCCGCGTGTAATATTGTATGTAGGTGTTTAACCTATATGTGTCTATACATATTCTTAAGGGTGTAAATGGGTTCCTTCGATCCTATACCCGGTGAAAAACACCGGGTAGGTCTTCTGCTGCCACGTGTTCTTTTTTTTATTTTTCTAAAACCCCTAAAGGTAAACCCTAGCGGGGAATTTATTATAAATACAAAAAAAGAGACACGTGGCAGCAGAAGACCCACCCGGTGTTTTTCACCGGGTGTAGGGTCGAACAAATCGTGTAAATGAGCTCATTCGTAGTTTTCTTTTTTGTTTGGGGTTAATTACAATTTACATCATAAAATACACTTTTTTTCCTTTCTTTTTTTAATTATTTTATTTTGTTATATCTTAGTTAGAAAAGTAGAATAGGGTCTTTTATTTCTATTTTTATTATCAGATAATTTATGTATATATTTTAAATTATCCCTATATCGATAAAAATCTTAAATCCCATTATTATGTATTTCTTTATTTTGTATTTAAAAAAAACTTATACTTAATTTGATTACCAAATTTTGAATAATTTTTCAATTTAATTGTTTAATAATTTTTTAATAATATTTTAATTTCTAAACAATCAAATTAAAATGAAAAATATATATACATATAAATAAATTTTGAGGGACAATTTTTTCATTTCACATCCAAAAATCAGCTACCAGCTACCAACAACACATCCAACGAGTGAGCCACAAGAACTCAACCATGGGGGTTTCTGCCTTTGATTAAATTTTACAGGGGGTTTAGCTAGTTTATTTATCACAGGGGTTCTTTTGCTATTTGAAGATTACACATGGGTACTTTTTACAGTTTTTTCTATTTATTCTAACAAAGAAATATATTCTTTTTTAAACTTTGCATTGTTTTTTCAATTTAATTTTTGATAAATTAATTGAATTATTTTGAACTATTCCATTCAATAAAAGTGGACACATATTAAGAGTATTATTATATTTAAAAAAAGGGTTAATAGCATTTTCCCACCTAGACTTTGCCCGTTTTTGCACTTTCCCACCTCAACTAAAAAAAGTTGCACGACGGCACCCAAACATTCATTTTTTACGCACATAACCACCTGGAGGGAATATTCTGGCGAATATTTCCACTCTCCGGCGCACGCACGCTGCACATGCCAAATTACATGGGCTTTTTAGTCTTTTCCTTTAGCATCCTCCTAAATGCCCTAATTCCGCCCTAATTTTCCCTGATTAAACAATAATTAACCATTGACGTTTCAAAACTCCAAATCATTAACCACGAACAGGCGTAATTCAATATAAGATTATTTCACTGAGAAATGCCAATGATCTTTAAGCAAAGAAACCAACATCCGACTAATGTAGAGGATATCCTCTGTATCTAACGACAAATAGAAGAGGCCAATATAACATAAAACTGAAATTCCATAGCCACAGAACACAAAAGTAAATAGAGATAATCATCAATCACAAAGTACCAATTCAAGCTGTTATATAACCTTCAAAAACCACAAAATCAGCATCGATGAGCTCGAATAGCAATCGCCCTCATCATCGCTGCTACCACTCATGTAATAATCCTCCTCCATAACTTTTCAAAAAAAAAAATTCCGATCACTCTCTCAATACAAGCAAGTGCACATAGCTACAAAAACAAAATAGGGTGAAAAGAATGAAATTAGGTTGCGGCGATTGTAATCGGAGGGGGGTGGTCGTTCGGGAGTGAATTCGCGGCGAAATACCGCCGCGATTGAGGAGAGAGAAAGAGAGCGTATGAATTGAAAAAAGTTTTAAAAAGGGTGTAGCAACAAAATCTTATCTGCGATTTAGACAAACAAGAAAAACTTGCACAAAGATAATTTTATTGAATTAAAATAAAAAATTGCGGGTTACAAACTCTAATTTACTCCTCTGATTCTTCTCTCAAGAACAATATGCGTTTGACTTTGAATTTCGGAGTCGGGTCGTTGACTTGATCTTCTCCGGATTTGATTTGGATTTGAATAACGTCTTCCAAGGGTCTTGCGACTTGAATCTCGGATCGAACGCTGAACTTTGACGGGTTTTGACTTGAAGATCTTGGAGTTCTTGATGTATTTGACCCTTCAATCTTCCTTCGATCTTGATTTGTTGAACTTTGACGGGTTTTGACTTGAAGATCTTGGAGTTCTTGATGGATTTGGCCCTTCAATCTTGATTTGTTGAAGAACGCCCTCGATTTGATGAAGAACGCCTTGAATTTGTTGAAGAACGCCCTCGATTTGATGAAGAATGCCTTGAATTTGTTGAATGACTTGAATATTGTAGAGAGAATTTTCTCCTACGTTTTTTCTTCTTCTTGAGTTGTGTCTTGAATTGTGTAGGGAGGGTCCCTATTTATAGTGGTAGAATAAGAGTCCTACTTAAAGTCTACTTGATGACGTGGCGCGATTTGATTGGCTCTATTTAAATTGATATTTATCTCTTATAACTTGGAAGAGAAGAAATAATCCTATTGGCCAATAATTAATTGATAATTATCTCCATAACTTATTTTCAAAGATAAATTATAATTTAATTTAGACAAAATTTAATTGGCTAATTTAATTAACCAATTAATTAATTTTATGCGTCTACAAATGCCCCCTCGAGACTTGTTCACGGACAATGCATCTTGGAGTGGACGAGTCTCGATAATTGCTCAACTTCGATTGCAGCTTGATCTAGCAAAAAACATATATCTTTTGAAATCATGACTGAACTTAGAGAGATTCTAAGTTGCCTACGTACCCTATAAAGGGATCAAGTCATAACGTAGTTCAAAATATATCATTTAGAGGGATGTCGTGCACAGTTTATACTCATGTGGACAAGGAGAAACACTTGCAGTTTAAGCTCGTACTGAAGGAGCATTTGACTTGAATTTATAGATATTTTATGCTCGTATCAAGGAGCCTTGACTTGATTTCGATATATAGATAGTTTATGCTCGTATCGAGGAGCCTTGACTTGATTTGGATATATAGATAGTTTATGCTCGTATCAAGGAGCCTTGACTTGATATGTATAGATAGTTTATGCTCGTATCAAGGAGCCTTGACTTGATTTAGATATATAGATAGTTTATGCTCGTATCAAGGAGCCTTGACTTGATTTGTATATGTAGATAGTTTATGCTCGTATCAAGGAGCCTTGACTTGATTTGGATATATAGATAGTTTATACTCGTATCAAGGAGCCTTGACTTGATTTGAATATGTAGATAGTTTATGCTCGTATCAAGGAGCCTTGACTTGACTTGGATATGTAGATAGTTTATGCTCGTATCAAGGAGCCTTGACTTGACTTGGATATGTAGATAGTTTATACTCGTATCAAGGAGCCTTGATTTGACTTGGATATGTAGATAGTTTATGCTCGTATCAAGGAGCCTTGATTTGATTTGGATATGTAGATAGTTTATGCTCGTATCAAGGATCCTTGACTTGACTTGGATATGTAGATAGTTTATGCTCGTATCAAGGAGCCTTGACTTGACTTGGATATGTAGATAGTTTATGCTCGTATCAAGGAGCTTTGATTTGATTTGAACTTGTAGACCTTTTAAACTCGTGTCATGGAGTGCTTTATTTGATTTGGACATGTAGACCTTTTAAACTCGTGTCAAGGAGAGCTTCACTTGATTTGGACATGTAGACCTTTTAAACTCGTGTCAAGGAGTGTTTGATTCGGACATGTAGACCTTTTCAACTCGTGTCAAGGAGTATTTCGTTTGATTTGGATATATAGACCTTTTAAACTCGTGTCAAGGAGTGTTTCACTTGATTTGGACTTCTAGACCTTTTCAACTCATGTCAAGGAGTATTTCACTTGATTTGACTTGTCACATTGCATAGGATGTTGTTTCTTCAAAAGACTTGCCCCCATCCTCATGATCTTCTTGTTCTTCTTCAACATGTTCTTCTTTGAGCTGATACGACTTTTGGAATGAAGGTTCTTCGACTTCATTTGCACTTATGCTCAATTCCATATCATGTGCTCGAGTGGCCAACTCTTCAAAACTTTTAGGTTGAATTCCTTGAAGGATATATCGGAGTCCCCATTGCATTCCTTGGATGCACAGTTCAATAGCTGATGTCTCAGGCAGTCGATCCTTGCAATTAAGACCCAAATTTCTCCAACGGTTGATGTAGTGGATTACAGGTTCCTTCTTCCATTGGCGGGAATTGGTGAGCTCAATCATGTTGACTGTTCTTCGAGTGCTGTAAAAGCGGTTGAGAAATTCTCCTCCAAGTGCTTCCAACTATCAATGGAGTTTGCCCCCAAATCAATGTACCAATCAAACGCGTTGTCTTTGAGCGATCGAACGAATTGCTTGACGAGGTGATCTCCGTATGTCCCGGCATCATTGCAAGTCTCGACGAAGTGTGCCACATGTTGCTTGGGGTTGCCTTTGCCGTCAAATTGTTGAAACTTTGGAGGTATATAGCCCATTGGCATCCTTAGATCATCAATCCTTTGCGTGTATGGCTTGACATAGGTTGACGGAGACTTCGAGCTTCCTTCCAACTTGTCTTTGATGGTTCCACTGATCAGCGTCATCACTTGATCTACATGAATCATCCCTTCTGGAGAAACTTGAAGTTCTTGAGCTGGAGCCTTCTCGTTTTCAACTGGTTGTTGCTTTGTGGATGTCTCGACTTCGTCTTGAACCTCTATCTGATTCTCCACAGCTTGACTAGCATCGGCTTTGTCCATCTTGTTGATCAACTCGGCAATTTGAGAATCTCGTTGTTGAACATGCTTTGTGAGTCCCTCAATGGCCTTTGTCAAACTTGCAAGTTGGTCCTCCATGGTTGTAGCGTTTGTTGTCATGACGGATGCCACCTCTGAGTAGCTTGATGTTGAACGAGGCGTGGGCTGTGAAATCTCTCGTTTTGAACCTTCCACGTCTGCGCTTGTGTTGACAAGAGGTGGTAAGCCTTTCTGAATGGTTTGAGGCATCGAGTTAGTCTCGGAGGATGCTTGCAGCTTCTGGGCCATACTCCTTGCACCTAAGCCCACACTTGATGAATCCGAAGTAGCAATCTTCATTGTGAACGTAGAGCAGTCACTGCAACACTTCGAGGATCTTCGAGAGAGAGAGAGAAGAGATGAGAGGTAGAGATGTCCCACCGGGCGTGCCAAAATTTGTAGCAACAAAATCTTATCTGCGATTTAGACAAACAAGAAAAACTTGCACAAAGATAATTTTATTGAATTAAAATAAAAAATTGCGGGTTACAAACTCTAATTTACTCCTTTGATTCTTCTCTCAAGAACAATATGCGTTTGACTTTGAATTTCGGAGTCGGGTCGTTGACTTGATCTTCTCCGGATTTGATTTGGATTTGAATAACGTCTTCCATGGGTCTTGCGACTTGAATCTCGGATCGAACGCTGAACTTTGACGGGTTTTGACTTGAAGATCTTGGAGTTCTTGATGGATTTGACCCTTCAATCTTCCTTCGATCTTGATTTGTTGAACTTTGACGGGTTTTGACTTGAAGATCTTGGAGTTCTTGATGGATTTGGCCCTTCAATCTTGATTTGTTGAAGAACGCCCTCGATTTGATGAAGAACGCCTTGAATTTGTTGAAGAACGCCCTCGATTTGATGAAGAACGCCTTGAATTTGTTGAAGAATGACTTGAATATTGTAGAGAGAATTTTCTCCTACGTTTTTTCTTCTTCTTGGGTTGTGTCTTGAATTGTGTAGGGAGGGTCCCTATTTATAGTGGTAGAATAAGAGTCCTACTTAAAGTCTACTTGATGACGTGGCGCGATTTGATTGGCTCTATTTAAATTGATATTTATCTCTTATAACTTGGAAGAGAAGAAATAATCCTATTGGCCAATAATTAATTGATAATTATCTCCATAACTTATTTTCAAAGATAAATTATAATTTAATTTAGACAAAATTTAATTGGCTAATTTAATTAACCAATTAATTAATTTTATGCGTCTACAAAGGGTTTCCTTTTTATGCGGTGGGGATGAAATAAAAAGTTGGTTTCTACGGCGTCAACGTGCGTGCGCCGGAGAGTGGAAAGATTCGCCAGAATATTCCCTCCAGGTGGTTATGTGCGTCAAAAATGAATGTTTGGGTGCCGTCGTGCAACTTTTTTTAGTTGAGGTGCGAAAGTGCAAAAACGGGCAAAGTCTAGGTGGGAAAATGCTATTAACCCTTAAAAAAAAAAGTATTATATGTTTTGAAATTTAATACACAAAATAATTGATGTTTGAGGCGCAAGTGTTTCAATTCATATTTAATTATTAAATATGCTATACTTCAAAAATTTCAAATCATGTCGCTAATTGGAGAAGTAGCGCGGAGGGACAAGATTAGAACCCTACATCTCTACTGTAATAGTTGATGCTATGTACCAACTCTCCTAATGATGGTTGGTCAATGAGCTTATTTATAGTTGTTTGTGAGCTCGAAAATCGGCACGCGAGTTTTTTTTCGTTTATTTGAATATAATTAATATAAAATTTTATAATAAATTCATATAAGTAATCAACAAAATAAAATACAATTCATTTTTCTTTTTTGAATTTTATATTAAAATTTATAGTAGTCTAATAATATTAATAAACGAAATACATAAAATGGGCCCATGCTCGAGCTCAAACTCAAAATATAAAACTCGAAGAGCACGAGCTCGAGTTCGAGCTCGCCAAAACAGCCAGGACCCCTATTCTTGCCGTAATGCTCTTCTTTTAAATTAGGAAAATTTGTTGATCAATAGCGTTGTAATTTATAACATGATACCTCCTGAATCTTTATTAGATTTTTTTACGTTGGTTATTTCTTAAAACGCAAGATATAAAATTAAAAATAGGGGTAATGGCAAATAGGCCCATGACAAAGGCACTTAATTAAAAGAGGGACATCCAACTTTTTTGTCTATCAAATAAATCCACCCCATTCAAACTTATTTGCGAATAAGGAAAATCCTTTTATATATACCAAAATTACCCCCAATTCAACTTCAATTTCATGATTTACACCCCAATTTAGCCCAATTTCATCAATTAACCAATTTTAACCCTAATTTCAATTTCGACCCCAATTTTAACCCTAATTCTTATCAATTCCACCAATTATGCTCTAACTTCCTTAATATTACACATTGACCCCAGATTTAAACAAATATATCACATTAACCCCCCAATTTTTTTTTTCAGAATTTTTTTTTTTTCTGAAATGTTTCTTTTTCGGCCAGATTCCGGCGTTGACTTTTTTTTTTTTATAATTTTTTTTAATTAATATTACTGTCTTGGCTGCTAAATTACTGTCTCGGGCAGTTATTTAACTGCCAGAGACAGTAATTTAGCTGTTAATTGATTTTTTTTTTCTTCAAAAATATTTTAATTAATATTACTGTATTCGTTGCTAAATTACTGTCTCCATAAGTTATTTAACTGTTGAAGACAGTGATTTAACTGTTAATTGACTTTTTTATTCTTAAAAAAAATATTTTTAATTAATATTAATGTATTCGTTTGCTAAATTACTGTCTCCAGCAGTTATTTAACTGTTGGAGACAGTAATTTAACTGTTTTAGACAATAATATTAATAATATTACTGTTCGAAAAAATAATATTCATAATATTACTGTTCGGAAAAAATAATATTCATAATATTACTGTCCCAAACAGTAATATTACTGTCTGAGACAGTAATTTAGTAGCTAAAACAGTAATATTAATTAAAATATTTTTTTCTTCTAAGAAAAAAAAATTCAAAAAAAAAAAAAAAAGTCAACGCCGGAATCTGGACATTTCAGAAAAAAAAATTATTTTCTGAAAAAAAAAGTTTTGGGGGTTAATGTGATATATTTGCTTAAATCCGGGGTCAATGTGTAATATTAAGAAAGTTAGATCATAATGGGTGGAATTGATAAGAATTATATTATTGATGGTATTTTAGACTAAAGACATGGGGAAGGGCTTAATTGAGAGACTGTTTTTTTTGTGGACCAAAATGCATTTAAGTCCCATGTAATGGGCCTTTTTGCCATTTGCCCTTAAAAATAAGGTTCGTTGAGGGCCTAACTTAATTGCAATCATACCCAGACTTCTTCAAACTCGCTTCTCTCTCTACAACGAATCCCCATCCATGACTTCTCAAAACTTCCGACCGTTTCACTCTGCTCGAAACACAACCAAAATAACTTTAGTCCTATTTCACTCGACCTTTGAATTTTAGCCGCCGTTTAATGATGTACCTAACAAACTTGTAGAAATTTATTTATATGGACACTTCAAAATTATAAATGCTCTTCTAATTTGGTTTATAGATGTATCGTCTCGCATTATTAAAGTTCTACCAATGGTAAGTTACATGTTGAATTTATAAATTTCCAAGCGTTAACATAAGGAAAACATGTCAAGTTTATTTGTCACGTCATAAAATTAAAAATCATGCAAAATAGGACTAAAACTACTATATTTGCAAAGTTATTGCACGTAAAACTGAAACATTAATTTAGAGGACTAAATTCTTAAATAAGCCAACATAGAGGACCAAAACTACAATTTTCCCTATATTTTTTACCCTAATCGAAGTTTTGATTTTATTTTGTTGTTTAACTCTTCTTTTTGTAACATAAATAATTGATTATTATTTTATCCTATGTTAAATCTCACAAGTGGTCCACGTGGATAAAAAAAACAACATAACAAATGGCTCGAGTATATATTTTCTCCTTATGTACGGTGTATTCATACATACTCTGAATTTCGTTTTCGAACTACACTTTTTTCACCCACGGTATTACTAGGGTTTTTTTTTTATTTTTTATTTTTTATAGTGGTATTCGTGATTGAAATACTAATATTCGGCCTGTCCTTGCTAAAATTGTTGTGCTAAATGCTTTTTTGCTATTATTATGTGATTTTTTTTTTATATATATATATATATATATATATATATATATATATAGAGAGAGAGAGAGAGAGAGAGAGAGAGAGAGAGAGAGAGAGAGAGAGAGAGAGAGAGAGAGAGAGAGATGAATGATGTGCAGTTAATAAATATTCCATGATAGGGGAGATTATTATGCCACATCTTTGAGAGATGAGATTTCAAGTTGCAGAATACAAGAGTCATTCACAATTAATCCATTTTTAGGATCTTTCATAGTTTCAATCTCAATGAAATCATACCATCCCAGCCGAAAATTGGAGAAAATTGTAAACAAGTAATCTTCTGCATGAAAAACAAGTTTAGTATATGATTTCTTGTATTCATGATCAAAAACCTGGTCTTTCATACGTGCTGTAAAACATGCTTCCACTGTTTCACGACCGAGATACCACAGACGGATGCCAACGTGGGTGCCAACACCTAGTCCTTTCGGGCAAAGACTAATCTGCCTTCATTTATCAATAGAAATACTCATGTCAACAATGGAATAAGTGCAAGAATATAACACACATAGTTCCAAAATAAATAAATTAAAAAAAGCATAGTACCATTTTCCGCCTCCAGCATAGAATGTCTCAGATCTCCAAGCATAGCCGATTTTGGAGTAGTTTGGAATAATCCAATCACGTTTGTAAGGAATGTCAACATTTCTTAAAGACACGAATTGAGTGATTGCTTCTTTTTTAGCCACAAAAATCTCAGCGCCAAACACAC
This sequence comes from Erythranthe guttata, assembly GCF_056151865.1. Lineage (NCBI taxonomy): Eukaryota > Viridiplantae > Streptophyta > Magnoliopsida > Lamiales > Phrymaceae > Erythranthe > Erythranthe guttata. The sequence continues at coordinate 12,391,914 of NC_142539.1, forward strand.
ATGACTTGTCACCGATTACATATCCATTTGATGGATCTGTCAGACTTTCCTTTGATATAAATTTTGAAAATCCCCATTTGGACTTCGTTCCTAGGAAACGTCTTGTTCTTCCTGTCACATATATATGCAACAGTACAACCTCGATAAATTAATAACTTCAATTAAATAACATGAGTTTCGTCTCGGTCCCGACTCGGTTTTATTATAAATACTAGTTTTGCAACTTATATAAACTAATTGTGATCATATACAGTTCAATTGTAATTAGCTAGAGAACAAGAATAGTACCTAGTGAAGAAAGATACTTGCCGGAAATATGATTAAAGAGAAAGATACTGAACACAGCATTGACCTCCACAGGTTGAGAACATGTGTCTACCATAGCCAAATATACAGAAACATAGCCGCTATCTTTTCCGATATTGTCGTCTCCATTAGGATAGATTATTAGTTTCCTGTACAAGTTCAACCATCTTTCATTACTGTTTGATTTTATCAAGCAACAATTGTGTAATATATACATTAAGATTAAGCTGTTAGTGAAATGTATCATTTAATATTAATATCTTCAATACTCAAAAGCGTTAGTATACACAATACCACTTATATTCCCCAGCCGCAAATTCCTTCGTTTCGTATTTCTCAATTTGATACTTTTCAAATAAGGAGAATGATTCAATCTTAACCAACAAATGTGCAGGTGGTGCCTCTCTTGTTTCCATTCTGCTGAATTCTGCAGATTTAAGCAATATATACTAATTTTTTTACTACATATATATATATATATATATATATATATATATATATATATATATATATATATATATATATATAGATAATGAGAAAGAAAAGAAAAGAAATAATTAGTTTTGTGAATATCATATAATACATACCATGAAATTCTGGTAACACTGGTATCACAGACATAATGATTCAATCTTTTCTAGTTTGTTTAATTTGTTTAGTAAGAATTATAATGAGGTTCTTTGTCACATTTTATACTAATAATGTACCATATGACATTTTGTTTATTGCCTATAAGTTATATCGTATTGTTGCAATTATGACAAAGTCAATGGTATCTTTTGACAAGTTCAAATCACAAGTTGAAAAACTTGATGTTGACAAGTTTCAAAATTCGATATGAATACTAAGTCTCAAAGAAGGTGCAACTACTTTACATGTTTAATTTAGTTTAGGGTTAATAGCATTTCGCCACCTGGACTTTGCCCGTTTTTGCACTTTACCATCTTAACTAAAAAAAGTTGCAAATGCCCACCCAAACTCAATTTTTTGACGCACATAACCACCTAAGGGGAATATTCCGGCGAATATTCTCATTTTTCAATGCACGCACGATGCACATGCGAAAGTACAAGGGTTTTTTCGTTTTTTTACTTGAAAATATTATAAGGGGTGAAATTGAAAGTACCAGGGACTCAATTGAACTTAATTTGAAACTTTCACAACTTCCACCCATATCTTCTTCGTCTCCCTCTTGCTGCAAAACAGGGGAATCAGGATATTTCACACCACCGCCACCAACATCTCTCTCCACCGCCGTACCACCACCTGAAATTATCATATCAAATTGCTAAAAATTCAATATGAAAAATCCCTTATCTCAAAAGAAAAAGAAAAAGAAAAAGAAAAAGAAAAAGAAAAGAAAAAAAAGGGAAAGAGAAAAGGCCTGCTCCGTCTTCTTCCTCTCTCCGGCACCGCATCACCACCACCACATCTGCTCCGCCGCCGCACCACCACCACCTCCACCACAACCAAATCTGCCACCTATACTAACGCCTAAGCCTCCACCGACTCCACCTTCAATTCCTCCACTGTCACCTCCAACTCCACCACCAATTCTTCCACCAACACCTCGTCCAAATGTCCAACTCCTCCGGCTGTACCCAAAACCCCTCGCGACGCCGCCGCAGCTAATTTCTTCTCTAAAACCACCACCACCAAATCTGCTGGCGGCAGATTTAAGAGTACAAATCCCCTCACATTCAATTAGTGAATTTGGAAAGAATCACCGCCGGATTATGTGAGGCTAGGCATCACCGCCAATCGACGGCGATATGGATGGTGCAGAGTTTTTCTCATCCGGTGAATGGGAGGTTTATGTCCTCTATTTGCGGTGGGCCGCGAAGCAGAGGCGGCGGAGGGCTGCGAAGCAGAGTTAGCAGACGATAAAGGGTCGCGAGGCAGGCAACCGGCGAATTAGAGGCGGCAGACGGCGAATAAGAGGCGGCGGGCGGCGGACGGCGGTGGGCTGAAGAAGGCCGAAGAGTAATTAATTTCGAATTTGTGAAAGTTTCAAATTAAGTTCAATTGAGTCCCTGGTACTTTCAATTTCACCCCTTATAATATTTTCAAGTAAAAAGACGAAAAAGCCCTTGTACTTTCGCTTGTGCATCGCGCGTGCGTTGAAAAATGAGAATATTCGCCGGAATATTCCCCTTAGGTGGTTATGTGCGTCAAAAAATCGAGTTTGGGTGGGCGCTTGCAACTTTTTTTAGTTAAGGTGGTAAAGTGCAAAAACGGGCAAAGTCCAGGTGGCGAAATGCTATTAACCCTTTAGTTTATGTGAAGAATAAAGTTTGAGGATTAAAATTTAAATAGGAAATATACAGTCTTCGTCCTCCACATTAATTAGCACCGATTTCACATTTGATCCCTCAGGTTCACAAAAAAATACATTTGGTCCCTCGTCATGTTTCAAAAATTCAACACTTTTAGTCATTTCTGTCAATTTTCCGTTAAAACTAACGGAATCAAACTTGTGCCCATCATTGAGTTAGCTGACAGACTAACGGTAAAGTGACGAAAATGACCAATAGCGTTAAATTATTTAAAACATGAGGGACCAAATGTCTTGTTTGTGAACATAGGGGACCAAATGTGAAATCAATGCAAATTTGAGGGATGCAAATTATAATTTTCCCAAATTTAAATATAATACAATATTAAGTTATTTGACATTAGAGTTTTTGTGTTAATTAATTAAATGCAAGTGAAAGCAAGAATATAATTATTGTATAAGAAGAGTGGAAATTAAACCATTTTAAAACTACAAGTCTTGGCATGAAAGTTTAATCCTAACACGTTAGAGAATCCAATGCTCAATCAATGACAATGAAATGGGAAAATAAATTGCTATAAAACTACAAGTCTTTAGTTGTCACATGAAAGTTTAATCCTAGCACGGTAAGTTTAATACTACAAAATATAATTGTAGTATTAAAAAAATAAAAAATAAATAAAATGGTGCAAATGTCTCCCAAGTTTAGAGAAGTTTGAAATCTTCAAATCACACAAATACCGACCTTCAATCACGGTCTATGTGGCGCGGAAACTTCAACTCTATAATATTTTTGCGTTTCAGAAAGGTTTCGTGTACGATACTCGATGACACATGTTTGACATCTTATGAATTTTGGAATTTCTAGAAAGTTAAAAACACGTTGTTGGGTGCTAAATACCAACACGCAAGTGTACGTATCGCAAACAAGTAGTAAAGTAGACTCGTGAGAGTCGGATGTCGATCCCACAGGGAATACGCAAATTATTTAATCCTAAGTACCAAATCTTAACAATTGTGATTTTTATCCAGCCTACGCAGGTTTGTCAAATTAATTAACTAAATAAATTAAACGAATTAAGAAAGCAAGTAATCACGAGAAAATATCAATAATAAACGGATCTAGGATTTTATCTTCCCCCTATGCGATAATTCTTCACCCAATTAATCTCCTATCATGCAAGTTACGATTCCCGATTATTAACCCAAGACACGAAATTATTCATAACCAGCTGTCGCTGCGCTATAAACCTATTATTCATAACAGATTCACTATATGTCTATGCAAACCTAGTATAAATAAAGCATTAAATAACAAGTCTCGCAAACGGCTACCTAAGGTATTATCTGTATGTCTACGATAATACATGCAATCAACACACGCATTCGGTGAAAAACTACTCGAAGGCTCTTCTATCCCTGTTCTAATTATTAAAACGATCTGTCAATCAATTCTAACAATAACAAATAGTAACATAAGTTAGCTACGCTCATGCACTAAATAAGATCAAGATAGAAGAAATAATCGAAGAATTAAACTTGCATAAAAGTCGAAAAAGAGGTTCGAATCACCACATAGGGTTCCAATAAAATCCTAGAATAAAAACTTAGCTACTCATGTTCGTAACGAAAAGCATAATAAAAATACGGAAATTCATAAAAATCAGAAAAGAAAAGGAAAAAGGAAACTAGGATGAAGATTCGTCAAGTCTTCGTCTTCGTTCTCTTGCTCCTCGATTGCGTGTAGAAACGATAAAAACTCCAAATAAAAAAAAAGGTAAAAGATTCAAAAGATAGGTTTAATTGTGTGCTTGTGGCCTTTAAATAGGGTGCAAAAGTCTAATAGGGCGGGTTTCCTTGTATAATTGAGTTCCCTTCACTGCGCCATCACGTCCACCCAGACGGCCGTGTGAGATTACGCTTTAAAATCCGCACGGCCGTGCGGTCTTTAATTCTGCAGAAATCTGATTTTTTCACTTTTGGCCCACTTTTTCTCTGAATTTGCAGTTTTCACCCCAAAAGTTGTCAATTCTTCAATTTGCACCTAAAATACAAATAATAACCAAATTAAGCACCAATTATCGTAAAAACACACCAAAAGCTCTAATTAAAAGGTATAATTAAGTGTATAAATATACACTTAACACACCCCCAAACTTGAACTTTTGCTTGTCCTCAAGTAAAATCAAATTAATAGCACAAAACAAAACCATACATCTCATTACATAGATCGATGGGTCAACCTCGCGTTTTCAGAACTTGCAATTATGATGACAATTCATAGGTATTCACAAGCTTAACATTCAACGGTACTTAGTCACTCACTATTACCAAAAACCACAAATCATACAATTGCTTCAAGTATCCAATATTTGCAAGTTAAAGATAGAAAGAATTTATACTTACATGCATATATTTGACTCCAAATACTCACCAAATTATTTTACTCAACTAATATTGAACAATAAGTTATTGGGATCATTGGGGCTTTGTGGCTTTCAATTGTTAGGCTCTTTGGTCCGATGTAGGTAATATGGGAATGTGTGGCTAATTTTCTTGAATTGAGGTGATTTCGCCAAAATTTGAAAGATAGGCGTTTGAAACAATGAATTCACCTCTAGGGACTTTAAGAAACTCGATTCTCCAAAATTCACACGTCACACTTTTGCCTTGAGGCAATGACTCGAGTTTTCAACACAATTCAACAACTAGTCCTTATTTCTCCCTTACAATCTATTCTTCTTCTTCTATTTTTTTTTTTTTTTTTTTTTTTTTTTTTTTTTTCCGAAGAAGAAGAAAGATCTTATAAGCATTTTTTCGACCGACCTCCAAGGGATGATTATTCAGAAATCTCCACTTTTCTACCTTCTACACAATGGCTAAAAGAAAGAACACCTTTTCTCCGAGGCTCAAATCAAGGTTCTAAGGATAATTTGATAAAGGGTAGGCTTGAAAGGCTCAAACGGTTCAAAGACGGCCCAAATCATATCCCAAATCACTTACTCTCAACACTTCGTATCATAAATGTCCTAAGGTGAGATTTAAAACCGAACAAAGCATTATTGAGCACAAATAAATTCCAAATTTAAAATGCAAAACATTCAACCAAAGCAATGCACAAAGTGTGATTCCTAGCAATAATTCATTTCTACGTTCCGTTGAATCGAAAGCTAAACAAATATCTACTCCTTTTCAACATAAAACAAGCAATTTCATCATCAAACATTGACCATCTCCCATCATCGTAATTCATCGATGCATCAATTTTTTTTTTTTTTTTTTTTTTTTTTTTTTTTTTTTTTATAAAAACGAAAATAATAAAACGGCAACTAAAACAAAAACTAACGCATGCAAAATAAAAACAATAAAACACAAATAAAGCGCACATAAATGAAAACAAGTAATCAACCACCCCCAAACTTAAAATTCACATTGCCCTCAATGTGATTCGCCCGAAGTTTAAGGATAGAAAACACCTGTTTTTTAAGCGTCGGGACCATCGCCGGGTTGCTCGCCAACTCCACCTTGCGCATGAGCATCACCATCTCCTTCATCATCCGAAAGCTCGGGTACCGGCTCAAGAATCGGTGCGGGCAACGGAGCCGGCTCGGCGCACTCGGGATTGCCGCACGCCAAATGTCGCACAATGGCTTGGAGCATCTTCCCCGACCACCGTTGGAGGGATTCGATCGTGCTCACCTTGTGTTCCACCGTGGCAAGCCGATTTCTTGTGATCACCAACTCACGCTCCATTCGTCTTTGAAATCGCCGGTCCGAACTTGTGCTTGGACCCTCGGGAGAGCGATTGGTTGGTGCTCGACGGGTTGCTCGCCATCTTGGATGGGTGCCTTGTATTGCCGGGCCGCAAGGTCATTCATCGGATTCCGAATTGATGTGAAAATGTCCGTCGGTTTGGTTGGGACCTTCGCCTTCTTGCATAAGCCGGTAATGAGGCAAGGGAAATAAAACCCCTTGGAGTTGTTGACCATGGAAGTCCAAAATCGGCCGGATATGATTACGCCAATGTTGATCGGGGTGCCCTTGAGGATGTAGTATGCCAAAGCGCACCGTTCGGGGTCCACGCGAGTCCACGAGCGGGTGGGAATGAGGTTGGCACAAATGAACGTAAGGCACGCCTTGCCTACTTGGTTGATGCATTTCCACTCTAACTCGTACTTTTCTTCGGTTGATAGTTCGGACCAAATGGGGGGTCCATCGCACAACACCTCGGCGATTTGATCTCGTGTGACCGCAAGTTGCATTTGCCCCCAATTGAATGGTGTCATGTGTCGGAGGTGATAGAAAGAATTGATTGCGTAGGCACTCCACTCGACCCTCTTGCCTCGAACCGTGCTCAAGTTCCGCTCCTCTGTGAGGTGGATATGGTTGTTGGCGTAGAACTCGCGGACCAATGATAGGTTGATCGAACCCTCCGGTTCCAATAGTGCTTGCCACCCTCATCGTAGGAATTCTTGATGTAACGGGGCAAATTGTGGAAGGGTGATCTCGTAGGCACGCTCCGTCACTAGTTTCTTCCCCTTTTGCTTCTCGAAACGAGCACTAGCGCCTTCGACACAAAAAGCGTCGTCGTCGGGGGTCGGAATTTGGTCGGTTTTCTTGCCCTTCCCCTTGCCCTTTGAAGTGCCCTCGCCTTGTGAAGTGCCCTCCCCGTCACGTCCTCGTTTCCCCATAACTTGAGAATGCGTGTGGAAGGGATTAGGAGTGGATTGATTTGCAAAATTTCCCCCAAACTTGAGTCGGACAATTCGTCGAACACCTTGTGGGCGTTCTTTTTGGAATGGATTTTTGGAGAAATTTGCACTTTTCTTGAACCCCCCTGCACAAATTAGCAACACACAACTAAGTTTACGTATTATGTGTGTGCAATTGGTGAATTTCTGGTGAAATTTGTCAAGAAAATCGAAAAATTTAAAAATAGGGGGGGGGGGGGGGGGAGTTCGAAGTGTGAGAAAGGAGGATTTCAAATTGTGAAAATTTGGGTGTGAAAACCCCTCTTTAAACTGCCCGTTTTTTCTTATTCGCACGGCCGTGCGGGATTTTGTGAAGAAATCCGCACGGCCGCACCGTTTGGTGAAATCAGGCAGTAGCGGCTCCTCAACTCGGACGGCCGTGCGGGATTTTGTGCAGCAATCCGCACGGCCGTGCCAAACTCCGGATTTGGGCAGTAGCTGGGTCCGTTTCTCGGACGGCCGTGCGAGACTCCAGGTCTTTTTCTGCACGGCCGTGTGACAAGTTTCGAAAATTCCATTTTAAGGCCCTGAAAAATAAAAACTTCTTATTAGTGCCCCTGAAACTCTTTTTTTTTTTTTTTTTTTTTTTTTTTTTTAAGCTGAAATAAAATAAAAACTAAAAATTTAAAATAACAAAAAATAAGAAAAACGAAAGCTCGGGTTGCCTCCCGAGAAGCGCTAAGTTTACAGTCTTCAGCCGGACTTTGTCTGCTTCTTTGTTCAAGCTAACGTGACCGAAGTCACTTGGCGATTGAATTCCCCTCCTTGATAATGCTTGAGGCGTTGTCCATTGACCTTGAACGATTTTTCGGTCTCGGGGTCCAATACTTCGACTGCGCCATGCGGAAATACGTCAAGTATAGTAAACGGTCCGGACCATCTTGACTTGAGTTTTCCCGGAAACAACTTTAGACGGGAGTTGTAGAGGAGAACCAATTGCCCCTTTTGAAATTCTCGATGCAATATCTTGTTATCGTGCCAACGCTTGGTTTTCTCCTTGTATACACGATTGCTTTCATATGCATTCAATTGCAATTCGTCGAGCTCGTTGAGTTGCAGCATTCGTTTCTCCTTGCACGCTTCAATATCGAAATTCAGCTTTTTAATTGCCCAAAACGCATTATGCTCCAATTCAACCGGTAGATGACACGCCTTGCCATAAATCAAACGAAACGGTGTCATCCCAAGTGGAGTTTTGTAAGCCGTACGATATGCCCAAAGTGCATCATCCAATTTTCTCGACCAATCTTTCCGGGTAGGACTCACAACCTTTTCGAGGATGTTTTTGATTTCACGATTCGTTACCTCGGCTTGTCCGTTCGTCTGAGGGTGGTATGCCAATGCGACCTTGTGCTTTACTCCATACTTGGCCAAGAGTGCTTCGAATTGTTTATTGCAAAAGTGAGTGCCTCCATCACTAATAATTGCTCGTGGCGTTCCAAAACGAGTGAAAATCTGTCTTTTTAAGAAAGCACAAACCACTGCAGAATCATTAGTAGGAAAGGCGGCCGCCTCAACCCATTTAGATACATAATCGACGGCCACTAAGATGTATAAGTTATTGAATGATGGGACAAAAGGTCCCATAAAATCTATCCCCCATACATCAAAGGGCTCTACTTCGATCATTGTATTTAATGGGAGTTCGTGCCTCCTTGAAATATTACCAACTCGCTGGCATCTGTCACAACTTGAAACAAAATTATAGCAATCTTTAAACAAAGTCGGCCAAAAGAAACCTGATTGAAGCACCTTTCTCGCCGTGCGCTCTCCTCCATAATGTCCTGCATAATCCGAGCCATGGCAGTGGAAAAGTATATCTCTTTGCTCGCTTTCCGGTACACATCTTCGAATGACTAAATCGCTGCATTGTCTAAACAGAAAGGGTTCTTCCCAAAAGTAGAAATTCACATCGTGTAAAAACTTTTTCCGTTGATGAAAAGTGAGCTCGGGTGGTAGTACATGGCTAACTAAATAATTCACAAAATCCGCATACCATGGTACTTCTTGATTATTAATCGCAAGCAATTGTTCATCCGGAAAATTTTCATTAATGCAAATTGGATCTTTGACTTCCGTTTCTAACCTAGATAGGTGATCGGCTACTTGGTTTTCGCTACCCTTACGGTCACGAATTTCCAAGTCGAACTCTTGCAACAATAATACCCACCTAATAAGTCTAGGTTTTGCCTCTTTCTTTTCTATCAAATATTTTAAGGCCGAGTGATCCGTGAAGACAATGACTTTGGTGCCTATAAGATATGATCTAAATTTTTCGAATGCAAAAACAACTGCTAGCAACTCTTTTTCAGTGGTGGTATAATTCAATTGTGCATCGTTGAGAGTTTTACTAGCATAGTAAATTGAATGAAAAATTTTATTCTTTCTTTGACCTAACACGGCACCTACCGCAAAATCGCTGGCATCACACATAAGCTCAAAAGGTTCATTCCAATCGGGCACAACAATAATAGGGGCAGTTACTAACCTTGTTTTCAAGTCGTCGAAGGCTTTGAGGCATTCGTCATTGAAATCGAATTTGATATCCTTCTCCAACAAATTGCACAATGGTTTGGCTACCTTGGAGAAATCTTTGATGAACCGCCTGTAGAATCCCGCATGTCCCAAGAAACTTCGAATTCCCTTTACGGAAATTGGTGGCGGTAGTTTCTCGATTGTCTCGATTTTTGCTCGATCGACTTCTAACCCCTTCTTTGACACCTTGTGTCCTAGCACAATCCCCTCTTGCACCATAAAGTGGCACTTTTCCCAGTTGAGCACCAAGTTTGTTTCTTCACACCTGCGAAGAACCTTAGCCAGTATTTGGAGACAAGTGTCATACGTATCACCGAAGACAGAAAAATCATCCATAAAAATTTCAAGACCACATTCAACCATGTCCGTAAAAATTGCCATCATACAACGTTGAAAAGTAGCAGGAGCATTGCACAAACCAAAAGGCATACGTCTAAAAGCAAAGGTACCAAAAGGACAAGTAAAAGTGGTTTTGTCTTGGTCCTCGGGAGCTATGGCAATTTGGTTGTAACCGGAATACCCATCTAAAAAACAATAAAATTCTTGACAAGCTAGCCTATCAAGCATTTGATCAATAAAGGGCAACGGGAAGTGATCTTTTCGAGTGGCTTTATTCAATTTTCTATAATCCATGCAAATTCGCCAACCCGTTACTGTCCTAGAAGGGATTAATTCATTTTTTTCGTTTTTTATAACAGTCATTCCCCCCTTCTTGGGTACACATTGTACCGGACTAACCCACGCACTATCGGAGATAGGAAAAATAATACCTGCGTCTAGCCACTTGATGATTTCTTTCTTCACAACTTCCTTCATGATGGGGTTCAATCGCCTCTGTTGTTCCACCGAAGATTTATGGCTCTCCTCCAATATGATCTTGTGCATGCAAAAAGTTGGACTTATACCCTTGATGTCGGCGATTGTCCATCCAAGTGCTAGCTTATGCTCTCGCAATACCTCCAAAAGTCTCTTTTCCTGTAGACCTGTCAACGATGAGGAAATAATAACAGGTAAGGTCTCATGAGCTCCAAGATACATATATTTTAAATGAGATGGTAAAACTTTAAGCTCAAGTTTCGGAGGTTCGATCACTGAAGGCTTAAAAGTGACAGATAACGGGATCTCCGTCTCCAAACTCTCAAAGCGTGGTCTTGACAGCGGCTTTGCTGAATCCAACCAACATAATTGTTCCGTCACTTCTTCTTCTTCAACTGATGTTCCTACACACAAAGATGCTTCCAACGGATCCGCAATTAAAGGTTCAACAAAATCAAAATTCAATTGATCTAACACATCAAAAGCAAAGCATTCATCAACCTTTTGAGGGTGTTTCATTGTACGGAAAACATCAAATTTAATCGTTTCATCGCCCAAAGACATAGATAAAATTCCGTTATACACATCGATTATAGTTCTACCAGTTCTCAAAAAAGGTCTTCCCAAAATCAAGGGAATTTCTTTATCTTCTTCCATATCAAGAACTACAAAATCTGCAGGAAAAATGAATTTATCTACTTTAACCAACACATCCTCTACTATTCCCTTTGGGTATATGAGTGATCTATCGGCTAACTGTAACGTCACAGATACCAATTTTATATCTCCTAATCCCAAACTTTGAAAAACCGAGAAAGGCATGAGATTAATACTAGCACCTAAATCTATGAGAGATTTTGCAAAGAACTTACCTCCGATAGCAACTGGAATCGTAAACTTACCCGGGTCTCCAAGCTTTGGTGGAATTGGGCGCGTAAGAATGGCACTGCATTGTTCGGTTAACGCTATCATCTCATGTTCACCGAATTTTCGTTTCTTTGATACCATGTCTTTCAAAAATTTCACCCAATGAGGCATTAGTTCAAGTGCTCGAGTAAACGGAATATTAATATGTAATTCATTCAATTGCTCAAGAAAACTTTTGTAATACGACTCATTTTTCGCCTTTATCTGGCGTTGAGGATAAGGTACCTGAGGGGTCGGCTTAGGGGCAACGACCCTTTTTTCACCTGGTGAATCTGTCAGAATCTCCGCTTCTTTTTCTTGTTGCTTCTCCCCATCCTTGCTTGTTGCCTTCTTCGTCACTTCTTCTAATTGTCTTCCATTCCTCAAACTTACGGCCTTGCACTGCTCGTTGGTGCCCTTTCGAGGGTCTTCCGTATTGGACGGTAGTGTACCGGCTGGCCTCGCGTTCAATTGGGTCGCAAATTGGCCCATCTGTGTCTCCAAATTTCGAATGGAAGCTTGGGTGGTCGTCATAAATTGGGCCAAAATGTTTGCGAGGTCTCCGCCTTGAGGTGGTGCTTGCGGCTGATTTTGGAATCCGGGTGCTGGTCGTGAATAATTAGGCGGTTGGCCTTGAGGGGGTGCTTGCCTTTGTCCCTGCTGATTTCCTCCCCACCCAAAATTAAGGTGATCCTTCCATCCCAGATTATACGTGTTGGAGTACGGGTTTCTCTGTTGTCGGTTGGCGTCATGCACATAATTTATCGACTCCGTTTCGTCTACGCCTTGATCGGGAGCTTGGACTGCATGGACTTGCTGCGTCTGCAAAGCCGCTACTTGCTTCGATAGCTTCTCCAATTGGGCCGTGATTGCAGTGACTCCGTCTAACTCCAAAATTCCTCCCGTCTTGACTGCTCCGCTATTCGACCGGTCCGATGCTCGCATGTATTTATTTCTGGCGATTCGTTCCAAGAGCTCGTATGCTTCGTCATAGGTCAAGCTCATGAACATACCTCCAGCTGCAGAGTCGAGCACTGTCCTCGAGTTGTCTTGCAGTCCATCGTAAAATATTTGCAGTTGGCGCCACTCTTGTAGTCCGTGATTTGGGCACCTCCTTACTAGCTGCTTGAACCGCTCCCACGTCTCGAATAGTGCTTCACCGGCTTCTTGTATGAAATTTTGAATTTCTCTCCGGATTCTCTCAGTTTTTGTTGGGGAGTTGTATGTGTTCATGAAAAGTTGAGCTAGCTGGGCCCACGACGAGATGGAGTGCGGTGCGCGAGTTTGCAACCATTCTCGGGCTGCTCCTTGTAGGGAGTGCTTGAACAGGCGGAGTTGCAGTGCTTCGGGTGTTACTCCGTTCATCTTGTGCGAGTCACACGTCTCGAGGAAGTTGACCAAGTGAAGATGTGGATCTTCATGAGCCAATCCGCTGAAAAGACCATTGTTTTGGAGCATCGTGAGGAGTCCCGCTCGAATCTCGAAATTGTTGGCTTCAATGGGGGGCTGCTGGATGCTTGATTGGAACCCATTGAGTGTCGGGACGGTGTACTCGTGCAGTGCTCGTTGACGAGGCGGTGGATTAATCAGCTGGCGTTGCTCTTGCTCGTTGACGATTTCTCTCGCCACATTCGGTGGGCGCCTTTGGTCACCTTCTCCACGATTATTCTCGTCCTCCATCGTTGCCGGATTGTTTTGGGCTAACCGTTGATTTCTCCTGGCTTGCCTAAACGTTCGCTCAATTTCGGGATCAAGAGGTAGCAGGCTCGTGTCGTGTCCTCTTCGCATAAAAAGTACCTAGAACAAAATAAATAATAAAAAAAAAAAGAATTAAATAAAATAAAAAAAATTGGCTGAAGTAAGAAAAATTGTTCAAATTTAATATTAGGATAAATAAATAATTTAGCCGTATTCCCCGGCAACGGCGCCAAAAACTTGTTGGGTGCTAAATACCAACACGCAAGTGTACGTATCGCAAACAAGTAGTAAAGTAGACTCGTGAGAGTCGGATGTCGATCCCACAGGGAATACGCAAATTATTTAATCCTAAGTACCAAATCTTAACAATTGTGATTTTTATCCAGCCTACGCAGGTTTGTCAAATTAATTAACTAAATAAATTAAACGAATTAAGAAAGCAAGTAATCACGAGAAAATATCAATAATAAACGGATCTAGGATTTTATCTTCCCCCTATGCGATAATTCTTCACCCAATTAATCTCCTATCATGCAAGTTACGATTCCCGATTATTAACCCAAGACACGAAATTATTCATAACCAGCTGTCGCTGCGCTATAAACCTATTATTCATAACAGATTCACTATATGTCTATGCAAACCTAGTATAAATAAAGCATTAAATAACAAGTCTCGCAAACGGCTACCTAAGGTATTATCTGTATGTCTACGATAATACATGCAATCAACACACGCATTCGGTGAAAAACTACTCGAAGGCTCTTCTATCCCTGTTCTAATTATTAAAACGATCTGTCAATCAATTCTAACAATAACAAATAGTAACATAAGTTAGCTACGCTCATGCACTAAATAAGATCAAGATAGAAGAAATAATCGAAGAATTAAACTTGCATAAAAGTCGAAAAAGAGGTTCGAATCACCACATAGGGTTCCAATAAAATCCTAGAATAAAAACTTAGCTACTCATGTTCGTAACGAAAAGCATAATAAAAATACGGAAATTCATAAAAATCAGAAAAGAAAAGGAAAAAGGAAACTAGGATGAAGATTCGTCAAGTCTTCGTCTTCGTTCTCTTGCTCCTCGATTGCGTGTAGAAACGATAAAAACTCCAAATAAAAAAAAAAGGTAAAAAATTCAAAAGATAGGTTTAATTGTGTGCTTGTGGCCTTTAAATAGGGTGCAAAAGTCTAATAGGGCGGGTTTCCTTGTATAATTGAGTTCCCTTCACTGCGCCATCACGTCCACCCGGACGGCCGTGTGAGATTACGCTTTAAAATCCGCACGGCCGTGCGGTCTTTAATTCTGCAGAAATCTGATTTTTTCACTTTTGGCCCACTTTTTCTCTGAATTTGCAGTTTTCACCCCAAAAGTTGTCAATTCTTCAATTTGCACCTAAAATACAAATAATAACCAAATTAAGCACCAATTATCGTAAAAACACACCAAAAGCTCTAATTAAAAGGTATAATTAAGTGTATAAATATACACTTAACACACCCCCAAACTTGAACTTTTGCTTGTCCTCAAGTAAAATCAAATTAATAGCACAAAACAAAACCATACATCTCATTACATAGATCGATGGGTCAACCTCGCGTTTTCAGAACTTGCAATTATGATGACAATTCATAGGTATTCACAAGCTTAACATTCAACGGTACTTAGTCACTCACTATTACCAAAAACCACAAATCATACAATTGCTTCAAGTATCCAATATTTGCAAGTTAAAGATAGAAAGAATTTATACTTACATGCATATATTTGACTCCAAATACTCACCAAATTATTTTACTCAACTAATATTGAACAATAAGTTATTGGGATCATTGGGGCTTTGTGGCTTTCAATTGTTAGGCTCTTTGGTCCGATGTAGGTAATATGGGAATGTGTGGCTAATTTTCTTGAATTGAGGTGATTTCGCCAAAATTTGAAAGATAGGCGTTTGAAACAATGAATTCACCTCTAGGGACTTTAAGAAACTCGATTCTCCAAAATTCACACGTCACACTTTTGCCTTGAGGCAATGACTCGAGTTTTCAACACAATTCAACAACTAGTCCTTATTTCTCCCTTACAATCTATCTCGAATTCTTTCTTCTTCTTATTATTATTTTTTTTTTTTTTTTTTTTTTTTTTTTTTTTTTTCCGAAGAAGAAGAAAGATCTTATAAGCATTTTTTCGACCGACCTCCAAGGGATGATTATTCAGAAATCTCCACTTTTCTACCTTCTACACAATGGCTAAAAGAAAGAACACCTTTTCTCCGAGGCTCAAATCAAGGTTCTAAGGATAATTTGATAAAGGGTAGGCTTGAAAGGCTCAAACGGTTCAAAGACGGCCCAAATCATATCCCAAATCACTTACTCTCAACACTTCGTATCATAAATGTCCTAAGGTGAGATTTAAAACCGAACAAAGCATTATTGAGCACAAATAAATTCCAAATTTAAAATGCAAAACATTCAACCAAAGCAATGCACAAAGTGTGATTCCTAGCAATAATTCATTTCTACGTTCCGTTGAATCGAAAGCTAAACAAATATCTACTCCTTTTCAACATAAAACAAGCAATTTCATCATCAAACATTGACCATCTCCCATCATCGTAATTCATCGATGCATCAATTTTTTTTTTTTTTTTTTTTTTTTTTTTTATAAAAACGAAAATAATAAAACGGCAACTAAAACAAAAACTAACGCATGCAAAATAAAAACAATAAAACACAAATAAAGCGCACATAAATGAAAACAAGTAATCAACCACCCCCAAACTTAAAATTCACATTGCCCTCAATGTGATTCGCCCGAAGTTTAAGGATAGAAAACACCTGTTTTTTAAGCGTCGGGACCATCGCCGGGTTGCTTGCCAACTCCACCTTGCGCATGAGCATCACCATCTCCTTCATCATCCGAAAGCTCGGGTACCGGCTCAAGAATCGGTGCGGGCAACGGAGCCGGCTCGGCGCACTCGGGATTGCCGCACGCCAAATGTCGCACAATGGCTTGGAGCATCTTCCCCGACCACCGTTGGAGGGATTCGATCGTGCTCACCTTGTGTTCCACCGTGGCAAGCCGATTTCTTGTGATCACCAACTCACGCTCCATTCGTCTTTGAAATCGCCGGTCCGAACTTGTGCTTGGACCCTCGGGAGGAGCGATTGGTTGGTGCTCGACGGGTTGCTCGCCATCTTGGATGGGTGCCTTGTATTGCCGGGCCGCAAGGTCATTCATCGGATTCCGAATTGATGTGAAAATGTCCGTCGGTTTGGTTGGGACCTTCGCCTTCTTGCATAAGCCGGTAATGAGGCAAGGGAAATAAAACCCCTTGGAGTTGTTGACCATGGAAGTCCAAAATCGGCCGGATATGATTACGCCAATGTTGATCGGGGTGCCCTTGAGGATGTAGTATGCCAAAGCGCACCGTTCGGGGTCCACGCGAGTCCACGAGCGGGTGGGAATGAGGTTGGCACAAATGAACGTAAGGCACGCCTTGCCTACTTGGTTGATGCATTTCCACTCTAACTCGTACTTTTCTTCGGTTGATAGTTCGGACCAAATGGGGGGTCCATCGCACAACACCTCGGCGATTTGATCTCGTGTGACCGCAAGTTGCATTTGCCCCCAATTGAATGGTGTCATGTGTCGGAGGTGATAGAAAGAATTGATTGCGTAGGCACTCCACTCGACCCTCTTGCCTCGAACCGTGCTCAAGTTCCGCTCCTCTGTGAGGTGGATATGGTTGTTGGCGTAGAACTCGCGGACCAATGATAGGTTGATCGAACCCTCCGGTTCCAATAGTGCTTGCCACCCTCATCGTAGGAATTCTTGATGTAACGGGGCAAATTGTGGAAGGGTGATCTCGTAGGCACGCTCCGTCACTAGTTTCTTCCCCTTTTGCTTCTCGAAACGAGCACTAGCGCCTTCGACACAAAAAGCGTCGTCGTCGGGGGTCGGAATTTGGTCGGTTTTCTTGCCCTTCCCCTTGCCCTTTGAAGTGCCCTCGCCTTGTGAAGTGCCCTCCCCGTCACGTCCTCGTTTCCCCATAACTTGAGAATGCGTGTGGAAGGGATTAGGAGTGGATTGATTTGCAAAATTTCCCCCAAACTTGAGTCGGACAATTCGTCGAACACCTTGTGGGCGTTCTTTTTGGAATGGATTTTTGGAGAAATTTGCACTTTTCTTGAACCCCCCTGCACAAATTAGCAACACACAACTAAGTTTACGTATTATGTGTGTGCAATTGGTGAATTTCTGGTGAAATTTGTCAAGAAAATCGAAAAATTTAAAAATAGGGGGGGGGGGGGGGGGAGTTCGAAGTGTGAGAAAGGAGGATTTCAAATTGTGAAAATTTGGGTGTGAAAACCCCTCTTTAAACTGCCCGTTTTTTCTTATTCGCACGGCCGTGCGGGATTTTGTGAAGAAATCCGCACGGCCGCACCGTTTGGTGAAATCAGCCAGTAGCGGCTCCTCAACTCGGACGGCCGTGCGGGATTTTGTGCAGCAATCCGCACGGCCGTGCCAAACTCCGGATTTGGGCAGTAGCTGGGTCCGTTTCTCGGACGGCCGTGCGAGACTCCAGGTCTTTTTCTGCACGGCCGTGTGACAAGTTTCGAAAATTCCATTTTAAGGCCCTGAAAAATAAAAACTTCTTATTAGTGCCCCTGAAACTCTTTTTTTTTTTTTTTTTTTTTTTTTTTTTTTTTTAAGCTGAAATAAAATAAAAACTAAAAATTTAAAATAACAAAAAATAAGAAAAACGAAAGCTCGGGTTGCCTCCCGAGAAGCGCTAAGTTTACAGTCTTCAGCCGGACTTTGTCTGCTTCTTTGTTCAAGCTAACGTGACCGAAGTCACTTGGCGATTGAATTCCCCTCCTTGATAATGCTTGAGGCGTTGTCCATTGACCTTGAACGATTTTTCGGTCTCGGGGTCCAATACTTCGACTGCGCCATGCGGAAATACGTCAAGTATAGTAAACGGTCCGGACCATCTTGACTTGAGTTTTCCCGGAAACAACTTTAGACGGGAGTTGTAGAGGAGAACCAATTGCCCCTTTTGAAATTCTCGATGCAATATCTTGTTATCGTGCCAACGCTTGGTTTTCTCCTTGTATACACGATTGCTTTCATATGCATTCAATTGCAATTCGTCGAGCTCGTTGAGTTGCAGCATTCGTTTCTCCTTGCACGCTTCAATATCGAAATTCAGCTTTTTAATTGCCCAA
Source organism: Erythranthe guttata (assembly GCF_056151865.1). Taxonomy (NCBI): domain Eukaryota; kingdom Viridiplantae; phylum Streptophyta; class Magnoliopsida; order Lamiales; family Phrymaceae; genus Erythranthe; species Erythranthe guttata. The sequence goes on from NC_142539.1 coordinate 12,410,433, forward strand.
AACGCATTATGCTCCAATTCAACCGGTAGATGACACGCCTTGCCATAAATCAAACGAAACGGTGTCATCCCAAGTGGAGTTTTGTAAGCCGTACGATATGCCCAAAGTGCATCATCCAATTTTCTCGACCAATCTTTCCGGGTAGGACTCACAACCTTTTCGAGGATGTTTTTGATTTCACGATTCGTTACCTCGGCTTGTCCGTTCGTCTGAGGGTGGTATGCCAATGCGACCTTGTGCTTTACTCCATACTTGGCCAAGAGTGCTTCGAATTGTTTATTGCAAAAGTGAGTGCCTCCATCACTAATAATTGCTCGTGGCGTTCCAAAACGAGTGAAAATCTGTCTTTTTAAGAAAGCACAAACCACTGCAGAATCATTAGTAGGAAAGGCGGCCGCCTCAACCCATTTAGATACATAATCGACGGCCACTAAGATGTATAAGTTATTGAATGATGGGACAAAAGGTCCCATAAAATCTATCCCCCATACATCAAAGGGCTCTACTTCGATCATTGTATTTAATGGGAGTTCGTGCCTCCTTGAAATATTACCAACTCGCTGGCATCTGTCACAACTTGAAACAAAATTATAGCAATCTTTAAACAAAGTCGGCCAAAAGAAACCTGATTGAAGCACCTTTCTCGCCGTGCGCTCTCCTCCATAATGTCTTGCATAATCCGAGCCATGGCAGTGGAAAAGTATATCTCTTTGCTCGCTTTCCGGTACACATCTTCGAATGACTAAATCGCTGCATTGTCTAAACAGAAAGGGTTCTTCCCAAAAGTAGAAATTCACATCGTGTAAAAACTTTTTCCGTTGATGAAAAGTGAGCTCGGGTGGTAGTACATGGCTAACTAAATAATTCACAAAATCCGCATACCATGGTACTTCTTGATTATTAATCGCAAGCAATTGTTCATCCGGAACATTTTCATTAATGCAAATTGGATCTTTGACTTCCGTTTCTAACCTAGATAGGTGATCGGCTACTTGGTTTTCGCTACCCTTACGGTCACGAATTTCCAAGTCGAACTCTTGCAACAATAATACCCACCTAATAAGTCTAGGTTTTGCCTCTTTCTTTTCTATCAAATATTTTAAGGCCGAGTGATCCGTGAAGACAATGACTTTGGTGCCTATAAGATATGATCTAAATTTTTCGAATGCAAAAACAACTGCTAGCAACTCTTTTTTAGTGGTGGTATAATTCAATTGTGCATCGTTGAGAGTTTTACTAGCATAGTAAATTGAATGAAAAATTTTATTCTTTCTTTGACCTAACACGGCACCTACCGCAAAATCGCTGGCATCACACATAAGCTCAAAAGGTTCATTCCAATCGGGCACAACAATAATAGGGGCAGTTACTAACCTTGTTTTCAAGTCGTCGAAGGCTTTGAGGCATTCGTCATTGAAATCGAATTTGATATCCTTCTCCAACAAATTGCACAATGGTTTGGCTACCTTGGAGAAATCTTTGATGAACCGCCTGTAGAATCCCGCATGTCCCAAGAAACTTCGAATTCCCTTTACGGAAATTGGTGGCGGTAGTTTCTCGATTGTCTCGATTTTTGCTCGATCGACTTCTAACCCCTTCTTTGACACCTTGTGTCCTAGCACAATCCCCTCTTGCACCATAAAGTGGCACTTTTCCCAGTTGAGCACCAAGTTTGTTTCTTCACACCTGCGAAGAACCTTAGCCAGTATTTGGAGACAAGTGTCATACGTATCACCGAAGACAGAAAAATCATCCATAAAAATTTCAAGACCACATTCAACCATGTCCGTAAAAATTGCCATCATACAACGTTGAAAAGTAGCAGGAGCATTGCACAAACCAAAAGGCATACGTCTAAAAGCAAAGGTACCAAAAGGACAAGTAAAAGTGGTTTTGTCTTGGTCCTCGGGAGCTATGGCAATTTGGTTGTAACCGGAATACCCATCTAAAAAACAATAAAATTCTTGACAAGCTAGCCTATCAAGCATTTGATCAATAAAGGGCAACGGGAAGTGATCTTTTCGAGTGGCTTTATTCAATTTTCTATAATCCATGCAAATTCGCCAACCCGTTACTGTCCTAGAAGGGATTAATTCATTTTTTTCGTTTTTTATAACAGTCATTCCCCCCTTCTTGGGTACACATTGTACCGGACTAACCCACGCACTATCGGAGATAGGAAAAATAATACCTGCGTCTAGCCACTTGATGATTTCTTTCTTCACAACTTCCTTCATGATGGGGTTCAATCGCCTCTGTTGTTCCACCGAAGATTTATGGCTCTCCTCCAATATGATCTTGTGCATGCAAAAAGTTGGACTTATACCCTTGATGTCGGCGATTGTCCATCCAAGTGCTAGCTTATGCTCTCGCAATACCTCCAAAAGTCTCTTTTCCTGTAGACCTGTCAACGATGAGGAAATAATAACAGGTAAGGTCTCATGAGCTCCAAGATACATATATTTTAAATGAGATGGTAAAACTTTAAGCTCAAGTTTCGGAGGTTCGATCACTGAAGGCTTAAAAGTGACAGATAACGGGATCTCCGTCTCCAAACTCTCAAAGCGTGGTCTTGACAGCGGCTTTGCCGAATCCAACCAACATAATTGTTCCGTCACTTCTTCTTCTTCAACTGATGTTCCTACACACAAAGATGCTTCCAACGGATCCGCAATTAAAGGTTCAACAAAATCAAAATTCAATTGATCTAACACATCAAAAGCAAAGCATTCATCAACCTCTTGAGGGTGTTTCATTGTACGGAAAACATCAAATTTAATCGTTTCATCGCCCAAAGACATAGATAAAATTCCGTTATACACATCGATTATAGTTCTACCAGTTCTCAAAAAAGGTCTTCCCAAAATCAAGGGAATTTCTTTATCTTCTTCCATATCAAGAACTACAAAATCTGCAGGAAAAATGAATTTATCTACTTTAACCAACACATCCTCTACTATTCCCTTTGGGTATATGAGTGATCTATCGGCTAACTGTAACGTCACAGATACCAATTTTATATCTCCTAATCCCAAACTTTGAAAAACCGAGAAAGGCATGAGATTAATACTAGCACCTAAATCTATGAGAGATTTTGCAAAGAACTTACCTCCGATAGCAACTGGAATCGTAAACTTACCCGGGTCTCCAAGCTTTGGTGGAATTGGGCGCGTAAGAATGGCACTGCATTGTTCGGTTAACGCTATCATCTCATGTTCACCGAATTTTCGTTTCTTTGATACCATGTCTTTCAAAAATTTCACCCAATGAGGCATTAGTTCAAGTGCTCGAGTAAACGGAATATTAATATGTAATTCATTCAATTGCTCAAGAAAACTTTTGTAATACGACTCATTTTTCGCCTTTATCTGGCGTTGAGGATAAGGTACCTGAGGGGTCGGCTTAGGCGCAACGACCCTTTTTTCACCTGGTGAATCTGTCAGAATCTCCGCTTCTTTTTCTTGTTGCTTCTCCCCATCCTTGCTTGTTGCCTTCTTCGTCACTTCTTCTAATTGTCTTCCATTCCTCAAACTTACGGCCTTGCACTGCTCGTTGGTGCCCTTTCGAGGGTCTTCCGTATTGGACGGTAGTGTACCGGCTGGCCTCGCGGTCAATTGGGTCGCAAATTGGCCCATCTGTGTCTCCAAATTTCGAATGGAAGCTTGGGTGGTCGTCATAAATTGGGCCAAAATGTTTGCGAGGTCTCCGCCTTGAGGTGGTGCTTGCGGCTGATTTTGGAATCCGGGTGCTGGTCGTGAATAATTAGGCGGTTGGCCTTGAGGGGGTGCTTGCCTTTGTCCCTGCTGATTTCCTCCCCACCCAAAATTAAGGTGATCCTTCCATCCCAGATTATACGTGTTGGAGTACGGGTTTCTCTGTTGTCGGTTGGCGTCATGCACATAATTTATCGACTCCGTTTTGTCTACGCCTTGATCGGGAGCTTGGACTGCATGGACTTGCTGCGTCTGCAAAGCCGCTACTTGCTTCGATAGCTTCTCCAATTGGGCCGTGATTGCAGTGACTCCGTCTAACTCCAAAATTCCTCCCGTCTTGACTGCTCCGCTATTCGACCGGTCCGATGCTCGCATGTATTTATTTCTGGCGATTCGTTCCAAGAGCTCGTATGCTTCGTCATAGGTCAAGCTCATGAACATACCTCCAGCTGCAGAGTCGAGCACTGTCCTCGAGTTGTCTTGCAGTCCATCGTAAAATATTTGCAGTTGGCGCCACTCTTGTAGTCCGTGATTTGGGCACCTCCTTACTAGCTGCTTGAACCGCTCCCACGTCTCGAATAGTGCTTCACCGGCTTCTTGTATGAAATTTTGAATTTCTCTCCGGATTCTCTCAGTTTTTGTTGGGGAGTTGTATGTGTTCATGAAAAGTTGAGCTAGCTGGGCCCACGACGAGATGGAGTGCGGTGCGCGAGTTTGCAACCATTCTCGGGCTGCTCCTTGTAGGGAGTGCTTGAACAGGCGGAGTTGCAGTGCTTCGGGTGTTACTCCGTTCATCTTGTGCGAGTCACACGTCTCGAGGAAGTTGACCAAGTGAAGATGTGGATCTTCATGAGCCAATCCGCTGAAAAGACCATTGTTTTGGAGCATCGTGAGGAGTCCCGCTCGAATCTCGAAATTGTTGGCTTCAATGGGGGGCTGCTGGATGCTTGATTGGAACCCATTGAGTGTCGGGACGGTGTACTCGTGCAGTGCTCGTTGACGAGGCGGTGGATTAATCAGCTGGCGTTGCTCTTGCTCGTTGACGATTTCTCTCGCCACATTCGGTGGGCGCCTTTGGTCACCTTCTCCACGATTATTCTCGTCCTCCATCGTTGCCGGATTGTTTTGGGCTAACCGTTGATTTCTCCTGGCTTGCCTAAACGTTCGCTCAATTTCGGGATCAAGAGGTAGCAGGCTCGTGTCGTGTCCTCTTCGCATAAAAAGTACCTAGAACAAAATAAATAATAAAAAAAAAAAGAATTAAATAAAATAAAAAAAATTGGCTGAAGTAAGAAAAATTGTTCAAATTTAATATTAGGATAAATAAATAATTTAGCCGTATTCCCCGGCAACGGCGCCAAAAACTTGTTGGGTGCTAAATACCAACACGCAAGTGTACGTATCGCAAACAAGTAGTAAAGTAGACTCGTGAGAGTCGGATGTCGATCCCACAGGGAATACGCAAATTATTTAATCCTAAGTACCAAATCTTAACAATTGTGATTTTTATCCAGCCTACGCAGGTTTGTCAAATTAATTAACTAAATAAATTAAACGAATTAAGAAAGCAAGTAATCACGAGAAAATATCAATAATAAACGGATCTAGGATTTTATCTTCCCCCTATGCGATAATTCTTCACCCAATTAATCTCCTATCATGCAAGTTACGATTCCCGATTATTAACCCAAGACACGAAATTATTCATAACCAGCTGTCGCTGCGCTATAAACCTATTATTCATAACAGATTCACTATATGTCTATGCAAACCTAGTATAAATAAAGCATTAAATAACAAGTCTCGCAAACGGCTACCTAAGGTATTATCTGTATGTCTACGATAATACATGCAATCAACACACGCATTCGGTGAAAAACTACTCGAAGGCTCTTCTATCCCTGTTCTAATTATTAAAACGATCTGTCAATCAATTCTAACAATAACAAATAGTAACATAAGTTAGCTACGCTCATGCACTAAATAAGATCAAGATAGAAGAAATAATCGAAGAATTAAACTTGCATAAAAGTCGAAAAAGAGGTTCGAATCACCACATAGGGTTCCAATAAAATCCTAGAATAAAAACTTAGCTACTCATGTTCGTAACGAAAAGCATAATAAAAATACGGAAATTCATAAAAATCAGAAAAGAAAAGGAAAAAGGAAACTAGGATGAAGATTCGTCAAGTCTTCGTCTTCGTTCTCTTGCTCCTCGATTGCGTGTAGAAACGATAAAAACTCCAAATAAAAAAAAAAGGTAAAAAATTCAAAAGATAGGTTTAATTGTGTGCTTGTGGCCTTTAAATAGGGTGCAAAAGTCTAATAGGGCGGGTTTCCTTGTATAATTGAGTTCCCTTCACTGCGCCATCACGTCCACCCGGACGGCCGTGTGAGATTACGCTTTAAAATCCGCACGGCCGTGCGGTCTTTAATTCTGCAGAAATCTGATTTTTTCACTTTTGGCCCACTTTTTCTCTGAATTTGCAGTTTTCACCCCAAAAGTTGTCAATTCTTCAATTTGCACCTAAAATACAAATAATAACCAAATTAAGCACCAATTATCGTAAAAACACACCAAAATCTCTAATTAAAAGGTATAATTAAGTGTATAAATATACACTTAACACACGTTGAAAAGTAAATCTTCAAATATTTTTGTTGCTTCCTTAATTAATTACATGGTCTGATAATCAATTGCAAGCTGGTAACTGATAGTAAAATTTATTTTAAATATATATGTATGTGTTACGATTATAATTATTATTTACATTAATAGTTTAGTTATTGATTTATTAATATTTAGTTTTATTAATTAATTAGAATAGTTTGTTTAGGTTTATATAATCGGCGTGAGTTAGTGGTTAGGAGAAATATTTAGTATTTTATTAGTATAAGTAATTATCTTTCCTAGTTAGATTAGGATTCTAGGGTTTTATTATCTTTAAATAGTCGTCTTGTGCTAGGGTTTTATAATGCAGAGAAATAATAAAGAAAGTTTTCTTACGTTTAGTAAAGAAATCTTATGATACTCAAGAGATCGTATTAGTATGAAAATATATAAAAATAAGGGTAAATAACATTAAACCACCTGAACTTTGTTAGTTTTTGCACATCACCACCTGAGCAAATTTGTTTTTGCAGGAGTTCATCTGTACTCAATTATATTAATTATGCCACTTTGCATTTTTTTACCTTTATGTTTACACGTCAAAATGACCGGTTCTCACCCCACCCCACGTGCGCTTCACATGAAAAATTCAAGGCTATTGATGTCTTTTCAATTACTAAAATAATTAGCCCCTAATTCTCGTTGACATTCACACATTTTATTTCATCTACCCTTTATCGTTTTCTAGGGAAAATGAAATCAAAGTAATTCCAAAATCACAAAAATCACAAGGGTGCTTGGTTCAGAAGAAAATGAAATCAAAGTAGTTCCAATTTAGAAGAAATGAGAAAATAAAATATTGTTGGATAATTTTTCATAAAATAATAAAACCCCCCCAAAAAAATAACACTTTCAAACCTCACCCCTACCAAAACCCACCCATACAAGTCATGAAGGGATGGACTTGCCGTCAAATTCAAGTCATGAAGAGGTGGAATTGGGTGAAGCAGTGTGGGGATGGTGATTAGGGACGGTTCTTTCTATGGAGTGAGACAGCGTCGACGAGGGGCAGCGATTGGGAACTACCACCGGTGGTGGTTGGACTGACTGTTGTTGTTGCAGCAGCCAATGCAGGCTAATCCTTTGTTGGTTAATCCTATGGAGTGAGGCGGCATCGGCGGAGGGCCGCGATGGGTAACTAGCACCGCCGAAGAAAAGAATAAGAAGAGAAGAATAAGAAGAGAGGAAGTACAGTGTTCTGTACGGAATAGAGAAATAGAGGGAAGGGGAGAATGATAGACAAATTCGAGAAATAAAGAAGATAAAAGAGAAAATGGAGGGAAAATAATGGAGATAACAGAGAAATTGAGGAAAAAATGAAGCAATTAGGGTTTTTTAAATGGAAAAGACAACAATACTCTTGGATTTCGCATTTGCAACGCCCGTGGGTTCAGAACCGGTCATTTTGACATGAAAACGGGCAAAATATGGTAACGTGGCACAATTAATGGAGTACGAGTGAACTCGTGCAAAAAAAATTGTTCAGGTGATCATCCGCAAAAACTTAAAAAGTTTAGATGGTTTAATGGTATTTACCCTAAAAATAATGTATTCATACCTAAAATTCTATATATATATATTTTTATAGCATATTTAAAAATATATCCCTATATTTTTAATATTTACACGTTTCTTCCAAACTCCCGTATTCCCATTTTTGGGACATGCCGTTTCCCCGTATTCATTTTCCCGTTACCACGTATCGTCGTTTTCCGGACGGTCAACCGCAGGTCTCCGGCGTTGACTTTTTTTTTTCTGGATACTTTTTTTTCTCTCTCTAAATTACTGTGTTAACAACAAAATTATTGTTTGAGATTGTAATATTGAATATCAAAACAGTAATATTACTGTCCCAAACATTAATATTACTAATATTGTTGTCTCATACAGTAATATTATTGTCCCGAACAGAAATATTATGAATATTACTTTTTCAAACATCAATAATGCTAATATTACTGTCCCAAACAGTAATACTATTGCATGAAACAGTAATATATTACGGTCAGAGACAACAAAATTGCAGGTCAAGACGATAAAATTAATTAATAAAGTAAAATTACTGTCTCAAACATTTTAATTATTATCTCCGACAGTAATATAGCAGACCAAGACAGTAATATTAATTGAAATATTTCTTTTTAAGAAAAAACAAGTTTAAAAAAGAAAAGGTCAACGCCAGACTTGCCGGAAAAAAAAATTCAGAAAAAAAAAGTCAACGCCGGTGACCTACGATCTCCGAAATTGGAATAAAGGTGAAAATTGGTGAATTGGTGAATTGGTGAATTGGTGAAATGGGCTAAATTGTTGTGTAAATCATGAAATTGGAGTTGAATTAGGGTTTCACGGACTTGTGGGTAATTTTGGTATACATAAAAGTGTTGTTTTCTTTATTTGCAAATAAGTTTGAATGAGCTGGATTTATTGGAAGACAAAAAAGTTGGATGTCCCTTTTTTAATTTAGTGCTCTTGTCATAGGCCTATTTGCTATTTGTACATAATAAAATACTAACATGCACGACTTCAACAATAAAGAAATAACAAGATTCCAGTAAACCGGTATACATATATTGATATACATATAAACATGGTTTGCCAGAACGGTCGAGTAGGTTGTTGCAGAGACCCTATCTTTCCAAATAAAATGCAACATCGCGGTGGGTTTTTGCGATCGGAACATACAATGTTTAATAAAATGCTAAAAGTTGTTTTTTTTAATAAAAAAAATGTAATTTTTATTGAAATTGTAATACAATAACATATAAAATGATATTACAATTCCAAAAATTATGTTTCTACAATGTTACAACAGTCCTTTAAAACCTGTATCCTTGCAAAAGGGTGAAAAATGTAAACCAATTTAAGGGGGGAAGTCTAAGTTCTAAATAACTCTCATAATGTTTCATAGAAATCGTAAAATTAGGGGACTAAATTGAAAATTCTGAAAATCTAAGAAATCCTAGTAAGATTTTTATTCTTGCGAATTCACCCTGCCTCAAGTAAGAATTAATATAAACACTGGGACCTGATTGCAAATTTATATAATTACACACATGTAATCTGACATGATTAATCGACATGATCTACATGGTTACTGAGACTTAAACGCGACGGATTTACACAATCGATAAAAGTTCTTCACACGCAGCAATCGGAATGATATTCATGTCTGCACTCGAGTTAAAATTTACGGATTGATCGATGGGGAACTTACAAATTGATCAGTGTTATATCTTCATACTTACTTATTCACTCATTTTCATGCTTGTTCGCCTTTTCGCCACTTAAATACCATGAAAACAAGTAAAATTCAACAAATTCATGATTTAACCTCCCAAATGCAATTATGATAAAATACCCCTAAATTAGACACAAACACTGCACAATTGCTCGATTCTTAGCTTAAATAGACACTTATAATTATACATTAGTACACATTACCTGCCATAATGTGATGCGAAAACAAATAAAGGTCCTTATTTTCTTGTGCAAAAATGTTGTTTCTGATGCACCACAATCTGTAACATACAAGCCAGAAAACACATCTTATAATCATCTTGCTTCAAAATGTGGAGCTCGAATGAAATAAAACGGGTACAAAAATGAGAATATTCCATATAATCTAGAAGATTGCACTAAATTTGACACCACAAGGGTGGACGTGTAAGAAGACTGATCCGAACAAAATTACAGGTGAAATCAGAACAAAATTTCCGATTTCCCTCTAATCTGATCCGAAGAATTTCGATTTTGGACCGGTTTCGTCAATTCCAAATTCCGATTTCCAAAATTTCTAGAAAAAAAATCAGATGGGGATTGAGAATACATATCAAAATTTTGAAACTTCCGATTCCGATTAGAAAATAGTTCCGATTGTTTTATGTATATTTCTGATTATTTCCAAATATTATTAATATTTTTTGAATATTTATCATTTCCGATTTGGTTTATTTTTATGGGTAAAATTCATTTTGCACTCCTGTAATATGCGAAATGTATCATTTCCCCCCTAAAGTATAGAAAACATCAAACGCCCGCTATTTTTTATGATCAATGGTCAAACTTTTAATGGTGTTAAATTTGAGCTTGAAATGACTCTTTTACCGTGCGTTATGTATGATATAATCCATATTTTTTAAAGTTTATTTTTGTGGATTGTTGATGATTTATAGCGATCATTTAATTTAGAGTTTTTTTATCGATTTTCAATGTTTGTTTTTGGGGTTTTCAATTTTTTTTTTTGGGGGGGGGGGGGGGGGGGGGGGGGGGGGGGTTGGGGTGTTTGCCATATAATATGAAGGGTAAAATAAAGCTGATGTGGCATGTTGACCACATATATTTCAATATTCACATTTTTTGTCCTATCAAAAAAAAAAAGACATTTTTTGTCCCTTGACTATAGTGTGTTGTGTGTGTGTATATATTATATCTTATAAACGTGTAGGAAAATTTCTACAGTGCTTCTCAATATGTTTTCCACTTTTTTGAATTCAGTTTGCCCCCTAAACGACGCCGTATTGTGTTTTCTTTACCATTTTCACGTGCAAACTCAATTTAATTTAGGCAATGTTTGGAAGCGTTTTGGATCTTATTTTGATTTCATTTTGAGGAAATATGTTTTGGGGGAATAATTTGAGAATGAAAGTAATGTTTGTTTGTATTTTGGAATGAGACAAAATACACTGTAGCAATCAAATCATGTTTAAAGGTGTTAGAAAAAGGTATTTTTGAAGAAAAAAATTGAAAGATGAAGTGATGTTTATTTGTTTTTTAGTGAAGACATTTTTTACTGTAGCAGTCAAATCATTTTACTGTAGCAGTCACATCATGTCTGAAGGAGAGAGAAACTTTTGAAATTGTTTTGAGAAAATGATTTGAAAAGTGTAATATATCCCATTTTGTTTTGGGGAAACAATGAAAACAAAATAAAAATGTATCCAAACATAGCCTTAGACTTTCATTAATGCCTTATTTTTGGTTCGACCGAAAAGTGTGGGCCCGCACAACTCTTTTGCTTTTCTTTTCTTTTTGCTGATAACTCACTTTTTCATGGGTCTATTAGATATAACCCCCTTAAACATTCAAATAATAGGGGTAGACCCAAATTTAAATTTGCCATTTTGATAAAAACCCAAACTTTTCTAAATTACATAAGTACCCTCAATCAAATCCCACAAATCCCGTTACTTTACCTTTTGAAATAATATCAAATATCTCTCTATTTTCCCGTTAAAACACTATCCCCACAAAACCACTATCAAAATCTGCAAACGTCCTAAAGAAAACCAGAAATTTATACACCGGCGATTGACGATTTTCTGCACTCTGAAATCCCTCTCTATTTTCCCGCCGGGTTCGCCGCTTCCACCTCTGACCGCCGCCACCTCCGTCACCGTTGTCGCCGGTGGCCAACGACGATAACAACGATATTGGCCATAAGCAACACCTCCACCATCGCCTAGTCCTCCACCACCACCACATCCGACAACCTCCACCTCCAAGACCGCAAAAAACGACCAAGACATCCGCCTCTCCCGCATCCAAGGTCGTAACAATCAATTTAGGAGTGATATCGTCGTTGCCCGCCGTTGCCGCCGCCGTCACTGCTACAATCTAGCGTTACTCAAATCTAGGGTTTTGATAATTCTTCGGCCCATAGTTGATTAACGAGATGCATAGTCGAATAACATCTGTATTAATAGACTATGCTATATCATTTAATAGACTATCCCACTGGTATAATTTGACTATGAATCTCGTTAATCGACTATGGGCCGAAGAATCATCAAAACCCTAGATTTGAGAAGTGACGGCGGCGGATTTGTGTTTTAAAATTAATAGACTATTTCATATCATTTAATAGACTATCCCATGTATCTAATTCGACTATCGGTTTAGTTATTTGACTATTGGAAAAATAATAATATATATGGAAACTGAATAATATGTTTGTTTGAAATACTAATCAATTAGGGTAATTTTCCTTATTATATGAAAACGATTAGGGTAAATAATAATATATATGAAAAAATAATAATATATATAGAAACTGAATAATATGTTTGTTTGAAATACTAATCAATTGGGGTAATTTTCCTTATATCATGTAATCGACTATCTTATTGATTTAATTCGACTATGGATCTCGTTAATCGACTATGGATCCCGTATTATTCAACCACATAGTATATTAATAATTTCAATATAGTACATTAATCTGCTATGATAGTATATTACGGTTATAGTAGTGATATGAAATTGTGTTACAAACAATATACCACTGAAATGACAAGAACATTGAGAACAAAACCAACGTAAAGTTTTCCAACATAACCAATAAAATAGTACATTAATAATCTCATAATTTCAATCTAGGGTTTTGATAAAATACATAAAACCCATCATAACACAATCAAACCAATATGTCGAGTTAAAAAACTCTAGTACATTAATAATCCCATGATAGTATAATAAAATGATAATGGTAGTATCATACGGTATTCATAATAGTATACTACTGTATTACAACGGTTTAACACTTAACCGAAGTTACCGAGCCATTACATCGTAAACACCTCCTTATAGCAACCAACCCACCAAACCTCAACAAAATCCGTACGAAATTCGCCATCGAAAAAACCTAAAATCATGAAACAAAATAAAAAATGCAGAATACTAAAAAATGATTAAATAGACTGCAAATACATTTGAATGACAATACATTAATATCATCAAAAATAAACTTAAAATGCAAAATTCATACGCTAAATTAAAAAAGACTACGAAATATATTTTAATGTACTACCGAGCACACTAAAATCGACGGTTGTAAACAAATAAACCAACTGTCAATATGGATCAAACTCATGAACTCGACCACAGCAGACATTTATTTCGATTATTGCATAAACCAACTACGACGCTCAAATAAAACAACTCTGGTCCGACTGCGTGAACCATCCTCTTATAACTCTGTGAATCATCTTCCAAACAAACATCATCAGCCAAAAATAACGATGTATAACGATGTCTAACCACCGTACACGACAACCCTGGACATACAACGAAAATAAAAAAACGAAAAAAAACGCATTCATACCCGCTTAACAACGTACAACAATGAACGCTCAAATCCGATCCTATTTCCACTACGGTGAAAAAATCTTCAAAGACGATAGAAAAACGATGAAACGCTGGAGAAAATCTTCAAAACAGATTGTACACGATTTGATAGAAACGGCCAATAAACTCACGTAAATTTATTCCGTGATTTTAGGCAACATATCAGCAAATCTCATATCACGTAGTTAAGGAAATAAATGCCGTTCAAAAATAAAACAGGGGTATTAAAGGGAAATTGTATAATATATTTTGCCAAGTTGGCAAATTTGGGTGTATCTCAAAAATGGAAAAATTAATTGAATCTACCTCATTAGAAAATATGAACAAGGGGGTTATCCCTAATAACCCCTTTTTCATACCAAAATCCAGGGGCCCACATGCATTTACGCCCCTGTGCAATTTGCAGGGAATGCGTGCCTGGCTCTATTGATTAATTTGTATTTTTTAATTGTTTGTTTTGGTCGATTTTTTTTTCCAATTATATAATGGTGTTGCATAAAATTTGTTACATTCATTGAAAATAAAGCCTACAAGAACTTTTTTTTGAGAAAAAAAAAAACCTTACAAGAATTAATATATAATAGTTGCAGCTATCTTCATTTTAGTCAATTATACACTCTTCATTTTCGTTAACTCAAAATTATTAGGTTATAAAAATTAATATCTGAAAGTAATCTTCACTTTAATTAGTGAAATAACTATTCCAAATGATTAATTCATGACTTAATGTAATTTAATATTTAGTATGTTTATATTTATATTTAAATTAATAAAAAAAAACACTGTCTCTTATATTTGAATGAACGTACTTATTTTTCTTTTTTCATTTTATTATTTATTATATGATTTATATATAAAAAAATTAGACCTTATATTCAGGTTGCTAAGTGATGAAATAATTTTCTTATCGTTTCATTTAATTTTTCTTTTTTTCACTTTACACATGAAACGGCGTCGTTTTGTTTAGTTCCTGATTTTCTACTCATCCAATTTATTTTGGTGGCTTTATTTTTGTCAGGTTTATCATATCCTTACTCCCAATCATTTGAGTCTTCTTCCACACTTCATCAATGTCAACCACCCTTTGACTGATTTTTCCAAATATATTTGGCCGAGGTTTGTATCATATCTCAGAAAATATGGGGTTAGTCATTTATTTTCGTTTTGTTACTTTTATGGTTGCTATGTTGTAAAAGCTCATGTAGTTTGGGATTATATTTTTGTATTTTGTTTATTTAGTTTTTATGTGCACTTTACTTTTATGTTTGTGTTTTCCGCTACCCATACTCGTTCTATAATTAATGAGATGCAGCACTATATCAAACTTTAAACTGCGATTATCATTTTTGGAGTTCCAAGTTTCATGATATTATAAGCATAATATTATCAATTATTTGTCTACCTTTTCTGTGTTTTTATGGGTTGGGGTTTCAGCAGTACAGCTCCAGAACTATTGGTTCATATGGCTTGCAAAGGATGCGAAAAAAGAAAGATTGGAAACATTTTTTAATATAATATAATTTTGGCCTGATGCTTAAATCTGATTTGCGTTTATGCTTTTGAGTTTCTCTAAACATCGATTTCTCATGAGGTTATTTTGTAATTTTAACAAAATCAAGATGAGGTATAGCATGCTAAAATGGCATTACCTCTGTTTGGTTTACTTCGTCTCTATTATTTATTTTTCGCCAGTTTCTACAGTTTGGGTAACCGAATAGGCTTAGGATATCAATTGTATTAAGGATGTTCTGTTTTTTCTTTCAATCATTTTCTTATGAGATATGTTCTTATGATATTTTAGTTTCATATTCATCAAAATATAAGGTTGGTGGAAGCTGCATTTGAGTTTTTGTTGCGGTTAAACTTATGCACACTATTTTTGCTGGCGTATGTTAAGCTTAAGATTAAATTTTGGACATATTATTGTTTTGCCTCTGAATAACTAGAACGGAAATAACTTCATATAATTTGGTGTGCATTTTTCTGCAAATAATTAGTGCATGTTTTGAGATGTATTTATAGTTATGACTTCTTCAAAACAAAGAGAAATCAACAGTTAGAGAGCTCGCTTTAGATATCGTGCAATTGATACATATATTATGTTGGAGGAACCTCCTTTGGATTGTGGTCAACTTCAAAAAGAACTTGCAAGTAAATCAATTGAAGGAATAGTTGATTCATTGGGTATCTATGGAGAAAATGACTTCGCAAATGTTCGTGAATTTTTTTGCTGCCTTCCTCGTTTACAGGTGAACCAAGAGACATGAAAAAACAATTGAGCAAACAACATGTACACGAAATTCTTCTGCAATGAGGGATTTCCGCAATGATTATGGGACTCTGATCCCCATAAAACCATTGGTGCTAGGAAGCTTTGGTGAAGGTAAACTTATAGTCATACTATGCAATCCCTCCTTTTGTTCTCTCAGTTTCGATTCAACTATTTTGGCTAAATTTTGTTACATTATTTTTCATAGATAAAGCTCATGAGCCCATTCCCGTTGAAGATGAATATTGTGGTACATCTTTCAGTCAGGTCTGTAACCTGGATTGCTAATTACAACTTTCGAAGGAGCCAATACTAGGCATGCAAATTTCTACGCATTGCCATATAATTTGTATCAGATAGTTTGCACAATTTTGAATTATGTATATTTGTATGAAATATAAATCCAACTTATGGCTTTTGCTTAGAATATATGACAATGTTTTAAGGATTTCTTGTAATATGCAATGTTATTGTTAAGTGTATATTTTACACTCAATGTATACTTTCTTACGAGGATTTTTGTATACTTTTATTGATTTAATGATGCTTAATGAGTGGTTTATTGTATTTTAGGTACAAATTGAAGAATTGGAAAAGTATGGGGTCAAAACTGCAATTTTGGAGAAAATATGGGCCAAAAGTGAAATAATCAAAAATATGCTGAAAATTGGCTGAAAACAGGCCCGCGCGGCCGTGCCAAAATTAGCCTATTTTTGGCACGGCCGTGCCAACTGCAGAAGTTGGGCAGAAGGTTTCGGCGATTCTCGTGCGGCCGCGTGAGATTTTGACTGATTTTCGCGCGGCCGCGCCAACACACGCTGGAGATAATTTTGGACTTTTAATCACACAAGGAAACCTAAAATCATCTACCAAGTTGGGGCATCTATTTAAGAGCAAACCAAGCACGAATCAAAAGACTTTTTGGAACACAATCTTGGAGGAAGAGGAGCGCGAAGAACGAAGATCGACGAAGACTCAAAGCATAGTTTTTCTTATTTATTTTATTAATTCTATTTTGTTTATCATAAGAATTACGAGTAGCTAAGTTTTTAATCTAGGATTTTATTTGAACCCTATGTGGGGATGGTGAACCCGTTTTCTTGAGATTATGCAATTATGATTTTATGATTATTTCTTCTACTTGTTATGATTGTTAGTGCATGAACTTGATCAATTTATGTGATTTATCTGTGATTATTGGGATTGACTCGACAGAGCTATTTTGATAATTAGACGGTAAGTATAAGAACCTTCGAGTAGTTTTCACCGGATGAGTGTGTCAATTGCATGTGGTGTCGTAGACATACAGATATCACCTTAGGTAGCCATTTACGAGACTTGTTAGTTAATGCTTTAATCATAATTTGTTTGCATAGACATATAGTGAACCGTTTATAGATAATAAACTCATAATACACACGACAACGAGTTATGAGTAAATTAGTGTCTCGGGTTGATAATCATGAATCATATATTTCATAATTGAGGGGTTTTGGGTGAACAATTCTTGCATAGGGGGGAAGATAAAATCCTAGGTCCGTTTTTATTGATATTTTCTCGTGTTTAATTGCTTTCATAATTAGTTTAATTATTTAGTTGATTAAATTTGACAACTTTGCGTAGGCTGGATAAAAATCATAATTGTTAGAATTTGGTACTTAGGATTAGATAATTTGAGTATTCCCTGTGGGATCGACATCCGACTCTCACGAGTCCACTTTTACTACTTGTTTGCGATACGTGCACTTGCGTGTTAGGTATTTAGCCCCAACAGTTATAAATTAGTTTTAATCTATTGTAATATCTCTTAGGATTTGAAATAAACATATGATATTTTGTTATGTATGTATACGGGGCATTATGTACCGCGCATAGCGCGGTGCGGCTCCCCTAGTATATATATATATATATATATATATATATTATATATATATATATATATATATATATATTTGTGGGATTGAATGCGTACAGGGGTGCAAACTGTATTTACCCTAATATGAAAGCATTTTTTTAATTTGAAATTCTTTCATAAGATTTTATTTCAATTTTAGGTATTCTTTTAGATTTCGGGGGTTTTCAGTTTTTTTTTGTTTTTTTTTTTTTTTTTGTTTTTTTTTTTTTGTGGGTTTTGCATTCATGATCTACAAAGCTTCATTCTTATTGATTCGACTTTTCAATTTTTTATGCATAAAAAAGCTGTAAAGAGTAAAAAAAATTGACTAAATAAAGTGGAAAAGAAAAGGGTTAAAAAGAGCAAACAATCTAGTGAAAATGACCAAAACTAAGCTACCTATATATAGTGATTTTGTTCGGTAGTTTCGTAAAAAAAAAAAAAAAAAAAAAATGCCAACAACTCATAGCAACGGTGGGTCAAAAGGTTTAACTAACGGAATTAGAAAAAAAAAAAAACTAACGGCAGTGGGGTGTTTGATGTTTACGATACATTAGGGGGGTAAAAGATACCTTTCACATAGTACAGGGGTGCAAAATGAATTTTACCCTATTTTTGATTTATTTGTAAAGAAACTTCAAAACCTAAAATAAGTTGGGATTGTCTAGGGTCCGAGAGGGGTTTTACTACTCGGACCCAAACGATTGAAAATCAACCAATAAAAATGTGACACGTATGATTTGTACGAAGCCAATGAAAAAAGTACGATGCCTACCTTATAAGTGAAATTACATAAAAATCCCTATAACTAAAACTTAAGTAACAATTAATAATGATTAATAATTAGGACAAATGGCAAAAAAGACATGACAAGGGACTTAAATGCACATTGGTCCACAAAAACAACAATCTTTCAAATAAACCCATCCCCATGTCTTTACTCTAAAATACCCTCCATAATATATTTTGTATCAATTCCATCCATTATACTCTAACTTCCTTAATATTACACATTGACCCAGATTTAAACAAATATATCACATTAACCCCGATTTTAATAATTTTTCGAAATTTTTTTTTTTTTTAGAAAATAATTTTTTTTCTGAATTTTTTTTTCGGCCAGATTTCGGCGTTGACCGGGGGGGCGGTTCTCCGGCGTTGACTTTTTTTTTGTTTTTTCTGAATTTTTTTTTTCGGCCGGTCAACCGCAGTTGACCGTCGTTCTCTGGCGTTGACTTTTTCTTTTTGATTTCTTTTTTTGAAATTTTTTTCTTAGACAAAATTATTTTAGTTAATATTACTGTTTGGCTGCTTTCATACAATAATATTACTGTTTCGGACAATAATATTACTGTTTCGGACAGTAATATTATGAATATTATTTTTCCGAACAGTAATATTACTAATATTACTGTCTCAAACAATGATATTATTGCATGAGACAGTAATATTACAGTCGAAGACAACAATAATGCAGGCCAAGACGATAAAATTAATTAATACAGTAATATTACTGTCTCATGGAGTTAAATTACTGTTGGAGACAGTAATTTGAGCCAAGACAGTAATATTAATTAAAATATTTTTTTTAAGAAAAGAAAATTCTCAAAAAATTAAAAAGTCTATTAACAGTTAAATTACTATATCTGACAGTTAAATTACTGTTAAATTACTATATCTGACAGTTAAAAATATTAACAGTTAATATTTTTTTAGGAAAAAAAGTCAATTAACAGTTAAATTAGTCTCCGACAGTTAAATAACTGCTCGAGACAGTAATTTAGCAGCCAAGAGAGTAATATTAATTAATATATATTTTTTAAGAAAAAAAGGTTAATTAACAGTTAAATTACTCTCTCTGACGGTTAAATAACCGCTGGAGAAAGTAATTTAGCAGCCAATGCATTAATATTAATTAAAATATTTTTTTTAAGAAAAAACAAAATTAAAAAAAAAATCAAAATCAAAGCCGGAGAACCTGCGGTTGACCTACCGGAAAAAAATTCACACAAAAAAAAAAGTTAAAAAAAAAAAGAGTCAACGTCGGAGACCGTGGGTCATCGGCGGTCTCCGGTAGGGCTGTACGTTGGTTGGTTTGGTTAAAAACCAGCCATAAAACCAACCCAACCCATCCAACCAACTTTGGTAAATATTGGAAACCGTTATCGACCCAATTTACATGGGTTGGGTGATGGTTGAAAACCAATTTAATGGGTTGGTCGGTGGTTTGGATGATGGGTCATCCATCTAAATATTTTTTAATTTTTTTTTAATATTTTATTACTTGTTACAACGCTATATCTTTTATAAATTAAATGCGACTAGTTCGATAATATTCAAATAAAAAATTCAAAACATTACGGGCATATATATTGCAATTAAACATAAATAGTTCAACAAATAATAATCGTCCAAATATTTAGACTATATGTCTTAAAATTAAAATAGTTCAAATTAGATAATTAGATTAGATTTATTGCTTTTAGGATCTTGGCAATATTAAACAATTTAATAAATGTGATATAAAATAGAAATTTGAAATTAAAAATATTAAATATTTTAATTAAAATTAATAAATAATAAATTAATGAATAAAGTTGGTTGGCCGATATTAACCGACTAACCAACTTTTTAGCATATTAGAAACCATTATCGACCCAACTATACATGGGTTGGTTGACATTATCGACCCAACTTAAATGGGTCGGTTGATGGTTGATTAACCATCACAAATTGTGGGTCGAAAATGGGTTGGTTGGTGGTTAAAACCGATCCATACACAGCCCTAGTCTCCGGTGGTGGGGGGTCAAAATTGGGGTCAAAATTGAAATTAGGGTAAAAAATTGGTTAATTGGTGAAATTGGGCTAAATTGGGGTTTAAATTATGAAATTGGAATTGAATAGTTTTTCTTTCTTTTTTTTTTTTTTTGTCAAAAATAGACTTTTTAGTTATCGGTGCGACAAATTAGTAAGTCGAGGTATGATCGTGGATTTTTTTTTTTATTTGGGGGCAAAGAGCAAAAACGACCAAAGTTAGGGGCAAAGTGCAGTTAACCCTACTTTTAATTCTCTGATTTAATTATGTAAGGTTAATAAAGTAATTTTACATGAGGTACGATGGAATACGACCTGTGTACGATCTAATTTTACTGGGTTCGTACTTTAATTTATAAATTCATAGGTTCGTACTTGATCGTACTAGTTTGTACTTTAAATCAAGGACTATAAATTTTTACTAAATATTTTCTACGCATCAGATTGAATCGTTTGGGTTCGAGTAGTACAACCCCTCTCAGACCCTAGACAACCCCAACTAAGGTAGTACCGATACTGAAAGTAAATTATAAAGTCTAAAAAGTGAAACCCTAACTCATTCTGACTATCACCGTCACCATCACCAGAACTCTCACTATGTGGAATCTCTCCTTTCTTGCACCAACCACAAACTCATTCTCTCTGTCGAGCACTAGGGCCGCAGCCCCTCATTCTGCCCTTGCAACGCTACCGATCTCGTGGTGTAATTCATAACCCGATGCATTAACCCTCGGATTTCTCCTAAACACCATATTATACTGCATCTATAGAAAATTCCGTGAAAAAAAAAATCTGAAAATTCCGAACAAATTCAAAAATATTTCAAAAATATCCAAAAACAATCCGAAAAATCCAAAGATGAATAATTCCGAAAAATGGACTTTCCATTTTTTTTGAAAAAAATCTGAATGGGAATCAGTTCTCGAATTCCGGAAAAAGTTGGAATAGTAATCAAAATCCATAATTAATCGATCAGTTCAGAAAAAAAAAATCAGAAAGCTTCCATAAGGGTGGTATCCAATCCGATCAGTCCGATTTCCACCCATAGTTGCAATTAACAGAACCGTGATTGAATTATAATTTATAACTCGTTTTAATAGGTTTGTTTAGAAACTTGTGCAATAAGTTACATCCCTTATATAGATCTTATTTAGTAGTATTGTACTCCCTCTGTCCCTAATTTATTGGAAGAAAGGAACGTCAAATAATTTGACAAAGAGAAATCCCCTTACATGTAATTAGAGAAAGAGGGAGTATTAGAATGAGTATATAGATAGTAAAACTGAGAAAACAGAAGGAAACAACAAAATTCAAATAAACTTTAAAATTTATTATTATATCGAAAACTTCGAATAATTAATTGCCAAGCTATGATTAACCAAGATAAGATAATTTCCCCTATAAAATAATAGGCCTATTATTTTATCAGATGTTTATTATCAAATTTTGAATTTTTTATCTCCCCATTATTTAATATTGTTTGATGTTTCGTTTCTTTAAAATCAACCCAATTACTTACAAATAACCGAATTACCCTTTCTTATTGTACATAGTTTTTGTTCTTCTTTTTAATATTTATATTTTGTGTTTTGATTCGAAAAAAATATTTTTTTTATTTTTGCGAAAAAACTATATTTTATTTAGGGTAAATAGCATTAAACCACCTAAACTTTTTATGTTTTTGCGGATCACCACCTGAACAATTTTTTTTGCACGAGTTCACCTGTACTCAATTAATTGTGCCACTTTGCCATTTTTTGCCCGTTTTCAGGTCAAAATGACCGGTTCTGAACCCACTCGCGTTGCACATGCGAACTCCAAGGGTATTGTTGTCTTTTCCTTGTAAAAAACTCTAATTACTTCAATTTTCCTCAATTTCCATGTTATCTCCATTATTTTCCCTCCAATTTTCTCTTTTTATCTCCTTTATTTCTTTAATTTGTCTCTCATTCTCCCCTTTAATTCATTTCTCTATTCCGCAAAGAACATTGTATTTCCTCTCTTCTTATTCTTTTCTTTGGCGGTGCTATAGTTACCTATCGCCGCCCTCTGTCGATGCCGCCTCACTCCATAGGAGGAACCAACAAAGGATTAGCCTACGACGGTGGCTGTTGCAACAACCATCAGCCCAACCACCCCCGGTGGTAGTTCCCAATCGCCGCCCCCCGACGACGCTGCCTCACTCCATAGGAGAAACCGAAAGAGGATTAGCATGCGGCTGCTGCAACAACCACCACCAGCCCAACCACTGTCGCACCGGAGAAAGCAAACACGAAGGTCATAAGCCTATCGTTGCTCTAATCACAATCCCCACACTGCTTCACCCAATTCCGCCCCTTCACCACTTGAATTTGGCAGCAAGTCCATCCCTTCATGACTTGAATTTAACGGCAAGTCCATCCCCTGCATATGACGCCGTTTCAATTTCTGTTTTTGGGTGGATAGGTGTATGGGTGGGTTTTGGTAGGGGGTAGGGTCTGAAAGTGCTTTTGTTTTGGGTTTAATTATTTTATGAAAAATTATCCAACAATAATTTATGTTCTCATTTCTTCTGATTACCAAATCGAACTAAAGGAATTGAAATTACTTTGATTTCATTTTCTTCTGAACCAAACAGCCATGTGATTTTGGAAATACTGTGATTTCATTTTTCCTAACAAAAGATAAGGGTGGATGATATAAAATGTGTGAGAATATGTGAATGTTAATGGGAATTGGGGCTGAGTATTTTAGGAATGGAAAAGACATGAATATCCTTGTATTTGTCATGTGAAACGCACGTGGGGCATTTTGACCTGCAAACTGGTAAAAAAGGGCAAAGTGACATAATTAATTGAGTACAGATGAATTACTGCAAAAATTTTTTATTCAGGTGGTGATGTGCAAAAACTGAAAAAGTTCAGGTGGTTTAAATCTATTTACCCTTTTATTTATTTATTTTTTTTAGTATTTTTCGATTTTTTTTTTCGAATTTTCTTTTTTTCGAATAAAAATATTTTTTTTCAATTTTTTTTCGAAAAAAATATTTTTTGTTTTTTATTTCAGAATTTTTAGTTTTATTTTTTCCAAATTCATTTTAATTTATTTTAATTTTCTTTTTTTTTCCGAAAAAATATATTTTTTCCATTTCTTTTTATTTTTTCGGAAAAAAATATTTATTTTTTATTTTTTTCGAATTGTTTTTATTTGAATTTTTTTAATTGAATATGTTAATGTGATAAATTGATGAAAACTAGAAAGGACAATTTTGTCATTAATGTATTTAATGATGGCACAATAATTTTATTGAACCTCTCAAGATCCAATTAGTTATCTCCGAATTAGACATGCAAAATTATTTTGGCGGGTCTACCCGGAAAAAAGTAGGACAAACCAAACATCAAACTAACCCTTACTATTTAGTTAATCTTGGCTAGTCTCAACATCTAAACAGGGCCTAAAAGTATAAGAGTACATATATAAATTGTGAAAAGAATATTTATAAGTCGCCAAAATCTCATAAGAGAACCGCTCGTCCTTACCGCTCGTGTTCTTGGTCGCCGCTAGCCACTCGCCGCTAGTATTTTGGACTTTTGGGTGGACTCTCAAAGAAGACGGAGGAAATGTGGGATTAGAGAGAAATAAAATGCGTATTTTTTTTTATTAGAGCTTTCTCTTAAAACATAAGAGTCGTGTCCCAACTTTTTTAAAATTGCGGACACTACCTGACACGGGTGTCCTATACTTTTAGCAAAATCACGACACGGCCCGACATGGGTGTCCGAGCCGTGTCTGGGCGTGTCCGAGTGTCTAAGTGTCGGATACGGGGCCTCTTCACCTTCTAGAAATGTCTGTGCAACATAGCTTAGTGGTGTAAATGAACTCATTCATAGTTTTTTTTTTAATTTTTTTTTTTTTTTTATATATAAGTTTTGAGAAATTCGCTTCTTTCCTTTCTTTACAAGGGAAGATTTCTTCAAAGAAAAACAACATTCCTTGATTCTATGATCATTCCTTCACTTACTATTGTTTGCATACCCAATGAAGATGCCATCAATGGTATTGAGTCCAATTTTTACTTGTTTAGGCTTAGATACTTCTACTTTAGCCAAATACCCCCACACTTTAAGAAATTTATATGATGGTTCAAAATTAGCGTAAAAATATAGCTCAAAAACCAGTTAAGTGTTACTAATGTTTCCAGCCTTTGGAGTGCCCGTCCACCACATATGGCTTGAGAAATCCTATAAACTGCATAACAATAACACTTTATTAGCAAGAAATCCTAGATTTTAGGTGGAATATTCTCCAGTTTGTACCTGTTTACTCCATTCGAGTTCCACATTTGGGAACATGATGTATCTCTTGACTTGTAAATATCAACTCGTAAATATCAGATTGTAGTACATCAGAAATTGCATTTTTCGCACAAAACGAGTACAATCCAAAGAACATTCCACGGATTCTAGAAGACTCTGTTGAATTTGACACGATAAGAGTGGAGTGTAAGAAGATTCATAATTGAGGAGGGTGGTTGCAATTACTCAAACATGAGAGATTTTTTCGTGTATTTGATCTTACCTCAGGGAGTGGCCGTAATTTCCCCTAAATTAAATGAAAGAAAAGGTTGAGTATATAAGAGAAGAAGAAAAAATTAACACAAGAAGTACAAATGCAATATACACAACCACAAGTACCTTCTTCAATGCTCGGTACTCCAGGAAGAACTTTTGCAAGAGACTCCATTTCCAACATGTCATGAAAAGAAGCATAATATCTCACATCCTAAAAAGGGTGAAGCTTTTAGTAAGGGACGACTCATCGAGATTACATAAAGAAACTGCAATGGAACATACCTGAACTTCAAGAATCAAACACTTGTTGAAGAGAAGTAAATGTCCAGATTGGATTCTACCACCCGATAAGACACGACATACCCACAAGGCATAAAAATATAGAGGTTTAGAAAATTCTCACAAAAACGAAAAAAGCTCTGAAACATGATTTTAATTTCCTGAAGTATTTAGTGAAGGATTTTTCTTTTCGGTTATGTGGAATTCCTAGTTGCAAGACGTAAAAGATCTCAAAGATGACCAAAGACTAACATAATTTTCCGGTAGTATTGAAGCAGGATCCATGTACGACAAATTTCTGATTTTGTTTTTTTCATTTCAAAAAGTTAACGCTCATCCTAAAACCCAAAACGTAATACTAAACCTTTCCGTCAAACTATTAAGCATAAACAATTAAACAATAAGTAGCTTAGACAGGTTTTGACAAAAAAATAATAACAATTTTTTTGTTAGAGTTGATGAAATGAAATGTGAAAAATAATCTTCTTCTTTTTTTTTTGTTCGGTCCACTCGGTTCGTATAAAGAAGAAAGAATATTCTAGAATAAATGTTAAATTGTGACATTCTTGGGGGTTTCGCATGTTCACCCACAATTATTTATTATATAATTTTCATTATGTGTTATACCTCTTGTAGTTACCCACAGCACACCTTCCTTCAACTGTTTTGAGTCCGTCTGCACAAAAAGAATAAAAAAATGCCCTTAACCAGATACAAAATATATTAGAAAATACAAAACCACCCAAAACCCAGAAAACGAATACCATTGAGCTGAGAAAAGAAAGGCTCCTGAATGTGAAGTTCAAAGTCCACTTCATTCAGTACCTACAAGAACACAATTTCAGCACAAAAAGAAATAATAATTCCCTAAATAAAATTCTCAATCTTACACTCAATAAAGCAGAACCCTTTTCCATGATCAGCTTGTTCCATTCTTCGTCATTTTTATTTAAGCATTGGTCTTCGTGCGGTGGTATTAGTTCTTTACGTGCGGTAAACAATGCTCCAAAATGTATAGACTCGTAAAGAGATGACGCTACGCGCTTATATAATGGATACGATGGAACTCCTTTACAAGTTTCTGCAAAAATTAGGCACTAATCTATTAGTAAATGAACGGTTCCGATAATATTTAACCCATGGCGTAGTGAAAAATGAAGCTCAACAGAGAATCAAATCAAATACGAAATTTAATTTCTGAGATTTCTTGGCTGCAAAAACAAGAAGCGTTTTCTCTATTGTATAACTGGCAAGTCCACATGAACACATATAAGCTAAATGGTAAATAAAGTTATATAATTCCATTTCCATCTCATATATGAGTACGTGTATGTGAATAGACAGCAAATCGGAAGATCGGTAAACGGAACATAAAATTAGAATAAAATTCACTTCACCCCCTATAAATTTCCCATTTTCGCACTTTCCCCCCTAAAAAAATGTCGAAATCTTGGCTGCAAAAACAAGAGGCATTTTCTCTATTGTATTTCCAAGCGTCCATATAAGGAAAAACATGTCAATTTTAATTTGTCGCGTCATAAAATAAAAAATCATGCAAAATAGGACTAAAAATACTATATTTGCAAAGTTATTGCATGTAAAACTAAAACATGATAAGTTAGAGGACTAAATTCCTAAATAAGCCAACATAGATGACCAAAACTACAATTTTCCCTATATTTTTTTACCCTAATCGAAGTTTTGATTTTATTTTGTTGTTTAAATCTTCGTTTTGTAACATAAATAAGGGGTCTTTACAAATAAGCCCATCAATGGGTACTTATTTATAAAGAGATCCAGACAAAAAACTCCTTTACCAATAAGTCCACACATGGTCCAGATTTTTATAAAGGACTAAAATAACCCCTCATATTTTAATATGCTCCAATTTCATCCTTAACTTTATTTAACCTCAATTTGACCCCAAATTTCAAATATTATTCAATTTTGACCCAAAACATTTTTTTTCAGATTTTTATTTTTTCAAAAACTTTTATTTTTCCCGCCGGATTCTGGCGTTGACTTTACAATTTTTTTTTTCTTCCGGATTTTTTCGCCGGTTTCTGGCGTTGACTTTTTCGAAAAAAAATTTCTCTTCTTTTCTTTCTTTCTGTAACTTTTTTTTTTCGTTTACACAACAATATTGCTGTGATTGACAGTAATATTAACTATCTTACTGTTAAACACAGTAAAATTAAACTACAGTTTAACATAGTAATATTGTTATATTAATCTCTAACACAGTAATATTAACACAACAAAACTCATTATTATTAGAAATTTACAGGGGCTGATGCGCAATTTGCCCTAAAATTATGAAGGAAAAAAAAAATCACTTATCACATAAGCTGTGTTTGGTAAGCTTTTGGGCTTCCATTTCCATTTTATTTTGGGGAAAGATGTTTTGGGAGAAGAATTTGAAAATTAAATAAAGTTTGTTTGTGTTTTGGGAGGAGACAATTTGTACTGTAGCAAGTCAAATCATGTCTGAAAGGTATTGGAAAAAGGTATTTTTGAAGAAGAATTTAAAAGATAAAGTGATTTGATTTTGTATTTTAGTGAAGACAATTTTCACTGTAGCGGTCAAATCAAGTTTGTTAGAGAGAGAAATATTTGAATTTGTTTTGGGGAAAATTTTTGAAAATAGTGTAGAAAGATAATTTTCATTTTGGGAAAAGTGTGGAAAGAATTTGGAAACGGTAACAAACATAGCCATAGAAACTTGAAAAGCAGTTGGGGGAAAAGGGTCAAAGCGAAATAATTCAGATGAAGTCGCCAAGGTACAACTGGCTTTGCGAAGAGTACAACAATTCCCGGGTGGAATCGTACAACCATGAAGTAATTTGTGAAAATTAGGGCAGCGTATTAAAATTACCGTTGGTAATTGGAAGGGGGTTGGAAGGATCGTCTCTGAGAAGGCCGTCGCAGTATTCATCGGAGAGGCCGCTTTGGAGTTTGCCTTGTGTGGATAAGAGCAGAGTGAATTTCAGCAGCTCTTCCATGCATTCTTTCAATTTTATCGGTGAAACTCCCGGCGACGACGGCGGTGGTGGTGGCGGCGGCGGCTCCATTGGTAGTTCAGCTTATATTTCTGATTGCTTTAATTATATTATCTGAATAATTATTTTAAGGGTGAATTACCCCAAAATTAAACCCCGAATTAAGGTCTAATTATCAAAAACTTCCTCAAGCACTCATAAAATATCTGTAATACCCTTCAATTAAATAATATTATTTTGGTTCGATATCACTTTACCTTCTTCTACTCTAGATTCCATGAGTTTTACCCGTGCATTTAGAAAATTATCTAAATATGGCCTTCGCTATTAGCTTTCAGACTTTTGAAATTAACACCGTTTGGTCTAAGTTCTGAAATTTAAAAAAAAAAAAAAAAAAAAAAACCACTTCTCTCAGTAAATAATTATAAAAAAATAAAAAATAATAAAACGAAATTGTGATTGCCATCGTAGACTATGCTTTCTCGTTGTCATGATTTTCTTACAATTTTTTATTGTTTTTTTAATAACCATTTAAATTGGGAGGGGTGGCATTTTTTTTAATTTCAGAGCTTAGACCAAACGGTGTTAATGTCAAATATCTGACAACTAACAGCGAGGGTCACATTGGGACAAATTTTCAAATGCAGGGGGCAAATCAATGCAATCGAGAGTAGAACGAGGTAAAGTGAGATATGATAGAATTACCAAAATACTCCTCTAGTATCAATGATTATTAAACCCCCCTAATATTCATTACATTTTTTTATAGTTGACTATCCAATTTTTGTAGTTGACTCTGGCAATAATATAGTTAACTACCAATTGTTTATAGTTGACTTTGTAAAAATTATAGTTAGCTATCTAATTTTTATAGTTGACTTTGGAAAAAATATAGTGAACTATCCGATTTTATAGTTGACTATGAGTGTAGATGACTGCAATATTTTATGTTTTTCGACAACAATGATCTCTTCTTTGTTGTGGATTCTCATAAAACAAATTTCATAGGAAAAAAATATTTATGAGTCAACAAATAGTGCGACTATAGATCTGTAGATCTAAAAAACAAGCTTGTTTACAAACTCCATTTTTGAATAATCAACCATGGAAGAATTTCGAACCGTCGCATATGGTCGTCGCGTACTGTTGCATACCGTTGATGTAGGAGACTTCGATTTGTCCTTTGGGAGTCGCTGAGAAGGGTGTCAAAAACAGAAATTATATGGTAAATATACATAGATTAGGTTAATAGACGTCGAGGGGAGCGATGGGTGTATAGGAAACTACATGTCTTCTTCTTGCTACATTTTCACCATTGTTGTCGACCTGTATTTCTCAACGATTCCCACACAGACGTTATATGGTTTTTTTTTTTTTTTTTTTGAAGAAATGTAGCAAACTAGGGCATTGTTGCGACTGGGAAAGGATCCGATATATTTGCAGATTTTTTTTGTGATTTTCTTGGCACAAATATAGCATGCTAGCAGAAATTGGGGAGAGATTATATTGACGAAATAGTTGAATATATGCAGTTTTAGGGAAAATAATGGGGGTCATTACTATTAAAAATTATGAAGGTAGTTCAGTAATTGCTAATTGTGAGGGGTTTGACCCATTAAAAATAATTCAAGGTGGTTAGTCTAATATTTTTCCTAATGAGGGGTTATATCTTATTAACCCATAATTAATTGATAATTTTAATATCATTATTATTATATTTATTTTACTTTAGATGAATCAAAAAGTAGTTAGTAAATTTCAATGTTTTGAAAACCGGACCGGACCGGCCGGTTCGACCGGTTCAACCGCGAACCGGCAGGTAGTCCGGTCCGGTTGAACTTAAA
Organism: Erythranthe guttata; assembly: GCF_056151865.1. Taxonomy (NCBI): domain Eukaryota; kingdom Viridiplantae; phylum Streptophyta; class Magnoliopsida; order Lamiales; family Phrymaceae; genus Erythranthe; species Erythranthe guttata. The sequence goes on from NC_142539.1 coordinate 12,440,591, forward strand.
TACCCGAAAAGTCATAAAACCCGGGTCAATGGTCCGAGAACCGTGGAAATCCCGGTTGAACCGAAGAAAACCGGTGAAAACCGGTCATAAAAACCGGTCTGTGCAAAAAATAAAAAAAAAAAAAAAAAAACGAATTGAGAAGAAATTAAAAATCTTTTTACCTCTCTTCGATGTTTGTATTGTTGAAGGAGCTCTCGTAGATGATTAATTCGGGTTATTAGATATCGTGGTTGGGGGAGCATTTGATAAAGAAAGAAAGAGAAAAAAGAAAAGAAAAAAAATTGTACTGGTAAAAGAACGTGGCTGGCGGCGGTAATTGATAGTGAGGTAGTACTCACAAACCAATATTAGGTCTTTAGGGTATATTTTAGTAATTGGATACAAGTGTTATTGTAATTTTTTATTTTATTTGTTATTTATTTACTTAACTTTTACTAATATATAAAACAATTATTATTTATAAAGGCATATATGGTAAATGAAATAGAATTGTCACGTCATTGTTTGAATATATGTGAAAGATAGTTAATTTTTTCTATATTTTTGCATAATAGTTATTATAAAAATTATATTTAAATAATTAAAAATAAAAAATACAAAAACCCGGTCGGACCTCGGTTGGACCGGTCCAACCATGACCCAGTTACTTGTCCGGTTCATTGTCCGGTCCGGTTTTGAAAACATTGGTAAATTTCATTGATCCCGATAAAACAATTCTAATTATGGAACAATTTTTTTTATTCCAATTTTTTTATTTTTCTGAATTTTATTGAGACAAAATTGGAATTAGTTCGTCACTTATGACGACGAGAATTGATTTTTTTCTTTTTTGTTTTTAGGAAAGACTTGATATTTTTTCGAGAGTGTTAATTCTGTCAAAATTTTAGACCATTAATTTGAGAAGAGCTACTAGGATAATCCATAGATACAAAAATAAAATGAATGACGGAGGGAGATTTATTGATTGAATTAAAATAATTTATTTAAACATTCAAAAGTTCACAATTCAAACTATCTTAAATGATAAACATTGCAATAAAACTTCTCATACAAAACACTCATATTTTATTTTAAAAAAATAGTACTAGTACCCTTCATGAAATAATATGGTAAATTACAACCACCCCTGATATATGGTCAATTTACGAAAAAACCCCTCTTGTTAAGTTAACCTGCGATAGTAGGTTGGTGGGACCAAAATTTGATTTTTCTTAAGTTAGTGGACTGGAACCTTACATTTGAAACATAGTGGGACTAACTCTCGCATAAGAAAAACTTATGGGACCAAATAATAATTTTTTTTTCTATTTACAGTGTCATTTATATGTATTCTATTTTTGTATCCCATGTTGCACAACTTAGATCCAACGAAATTACATAATATCAATATCTTCAACTGATACATACATAAAACAATTTTCTTATTTAGATTTTAGAATGAAGTGCTTCAGATTTTAGCAGAATTCCCAGAATATTCCTTGAAATGTTACGATTTTCTTCCTAGTACAGTACCATGCTTACGATTGTCAATACTCGAGTCTTTTCGAAACTCCTGCAGTTCACACGACGAATCCATGCATTAGAAGCTGAATTGTTTAGACATCAAACTGGTACTTACGAACATATATAAACTTAAACGAATTACGTATGTCACTAGTGGCGAATCCAACACTTCAATCAAGGATCTTCATAACTTGATGGAATAATAATAATAATAATAATAATAATAATAATAATAATAATAATAATAATAATAATAATAATAATAATAATAATAATAATAATAATAATAATAATAATAATAATAATAATAATAATAATAATAATAATAATAATAATAATAATAATAATAATAATAATAATAATAATAATAATAATAATAATTTAAATAATAAACAATGAAAAACCTGTACAAGAAAATATATATGTACCATGTGTTTGATAGCCATGTCCAATGAAGTTTTCGACATCAATCTTCCAAAACCAGAGCTCTCATTCACCTTAATCTTTGCATTCTGTCTTTCGTCGCCACTCGAATTAATTCTCGCATTCATAAACCTATCCACCATTCTACTCCCCAACACTTGTCCTCCTCCTCGATTTCCAACTACTTGTTGTTGACTTTTATTATCCGAGTCAACTACTTTTCTACCTCTTGTCACACTAGGAGAGCACGATTGTCTTCTCATGTTCGAATTCGTGTCCTGTTTTTGCGGGCCCACCGGAAGATAATTCTGATTCGTTGATCTTCCACGAGTTGTTGATGCTGGCCTATGATTGGTCGTTGTTCTTAGATTATTAGGCGGTGTGTTGTCCGATAATCCTCTGTTTTTGAGGTTGGTGATGCTTGAATTTGGTTCGATAGTCGTCGTGTTTATTAATGATGATGTTGGGAAATTCGGGTGGATTTTTTCGTTCGGGGTTGACTTAATTGAGGTTGACTTTCTTTGATTTATAATTGGTGGGCTTTTCATGTTCTTGTTTTCGATGGACGGAGATATACTTGGCCTAGCGTTCGGTGTCTTGTGTTGTTGCGGAAGTTTTGGCTTTGGTTTTGGAGATATTGGCATGCTACTTGTTTTTGTGCCTTGTGAATTTCCTGCAAACTGCATGTAGTACATATAATTGGTTTAGAAGTTGGCATTTTTGTTTATTTTTATTTTTTCCGAATGGCGATTGAATCTATGTTGATCAGATGTTACACCTGGTGAAGTGTACACCATATAATTTTTGTATTTTATCAGAATTTTAAACTATTCTCCGTTCTCTTAAAAAAAAAACAAAAAAAAAAACCTCTTATGACGCCTTTTTTTTAACATGCAACAACCTAAATGATGAGGTTTTAGTCGTAATTTGCTTAAAAAAAATTGAATTACAGGGTGTTTGCCAATATTTATAGCACGATGATTACCATGAAGTTTACTCGATCAAAAGTCGGAAAAAAATTATTTGCCTACTTAAAAATTGTATATGATTGATTATACATAAAGATTCGAAAACATACCCTTGAAAGAGGCTGGAGGATTGGTATTTCCCTCTGAATGACTAATTCTTGCCCATTTGTTTCCATCTCAAGTGACGGAAATAGAGGCGTTGCCGGCGGTGTTTTTAGCCTTCGAAAATGTGAAAAATGAAAATAAATATTTAACCAAACATTAATTCAAATATTGCTTAATTAAACAATGGACGTATGCAATTGGCTATCGGATCATCCGATAAATTTCAACGCGTATAGCATAGATTTACCAATTATAGTCATTTTTTCCGCTATCAAATCCTGCACCTTTTCTTCCTCCCAATTCCATTTTATAGAGCCCATAGTTCCCTACACTTCACGGCACTTAATTGTAAAAAAAAAATATTAAACAAAAATTCCTAATGAACGCACACATACTTGTGGGTGCGTGTGCGTGCATTCGGCAAGTGAACTAGCTAATAGGACTCACCATTAGCTTCAAACTCTTCGGAAACGGGCTGAAGAAGGCTAGCAACTTGCGTTTTCTCGCGTTTTTGAATATTCCAGAAGAACGATAGCTCTTCGTCTTTGTCCTTTATGCAATTTGAGATCATTCCACGAGCTCGAAAATCCTCACTTACGTCTCTTCTATGCATCTCGTTGTTCTTGTTTCTCACCGTGATTAATTTTTTTTCTTTTTCTATGCATCTCGTTGTTCTTGTCTCTTCTATGTGTCTTGATTGTCCTTGTAGGAAATTAAGGATGCTATATTTCTTGATTGTGACACAATAGTATTTGTTAACAAATAATATCAAATTAACCGGCCGAGTCAATTTTTGTATAAACAAATGAAAGGAATATGTTGGAAAAAAGAAATTGAAATTCTTGTAAGAGTACATTTGGCAACTTTTGTTGGAATTGCATGCTGGACATCCACACTTGAAGAATATGTCAAAAACAATCTCAACCCTAATATTATAATATTAAATTACGTTGTCCAATAATATGCAAGCTTTTTTTTTTTTGAGTGAGAAATATATATATATATATATATATATATATATATATATATATATATATATTTTGAGTGAGAAAATATATATAACATAGTTCCAAAGACTTTTGAAATATATAATATCTATGGTTGGAAAATGTACATGCAAGTGCAGACATCGCTATAGAATAATAGTAAACTCTTAAGCTAGAGTCGGGATATCGTTATAAGATTTACACAGTACAATGAAACCAGACACACTTTTCATTCACATACTGTGTGTGTATAAATAGTTACAGAAGACTTGATCTAGAGATGAGCTGTACACTAAATTTCTAAATCAGTTATATGCAATTATGGTGCTGAATTTCAGCAAATAATTAGAGGCTGGAATCTTGTGATTCATCCGTTACAAATCAGCTGGTCAAAGGGCTAAACGCAAGCCTTGATTCTTTTCCTTTACACGACCCCTCAAGATGGAGGTGCCATCAGTAACTCCAATCTTGGAAAGTAGCCATTGATGTCGTAACCGGCTCATTGGCTTTGTGAGAAGGTCCGCTAGCTGATCAGTGGTGTGAACGTGAGATAAACTGAGTAAGCCTTTGGTAACATAGTCACGGACAAAGTGCAAGTCAATTGCTATATGTTTCATCCGAGAGTGATGTACGGGGTTCAAGCTTAACTGAGTAGCACCAATATTGTCACATAACAGGGAAGGAGGGGCACGGAGGTTAACCCTCAGTTCACAAAAGAGGGACTGCAGCCATGCAATTTCTGAGGTAGTCGTGGCCAAGGCTCGATATTCAGCCTCTGTGGATGATCGAGCAATAGCACGTTGTTTTCGGGTACTCCATGAGATTGGGCTAGTACCAAGAAAGATCACATAAGCCGAAGTGGAAGCACGAAGGTCCATCGAGACTGACTTATTGATTAAGATACCATAATTGACGGTTCCTTTAAGATAGCGAAGTAGCCGTTTTGCGGCTGTCCAATGCGTATTGTTGGGTTTATGCATGAACTGTGCAAGTTTGTTGACGGCGAAGGCAATGTCTAGCCGCGTTAGTGACAAATATTGAAGAGCACCAATTACCCGTCGATATTCAGTTGAGTCCATAGAGGGTGTGCCATCATTAAGATGAAGAGGAGTGGAGGTGCACATAGGTGTGCAAACATCCTTAGCTCCCTCCATCTTGGTTTTGTTCAGCAAATCTCTAATGTACTTGTGTTGAGTTAAAAAGATACCAGACGAGGTGGGAAGGACTTCAACACCAAGAAAATAGTGAAGATTGCCAAGATCCTTGAGCGAAAATTTTGTCCCTAGTTGATGAATGACGTGCTGAATAAAAGCGGGTTTGTTGCCGGTAATGATTAAATCATCCACATAAACCAAGAAGTAAGCCAGTACGTCATCTGAACTATAGATGAATAGGGAAGAATCAGCCCGAGAGTTGCTAAAACCTATAAATAGCAGAAAATCCTTGAGAGCGTGGTACCAGGCACGTGGCGCTTGCTTAAGTCTGTATAGCGATTTTCGTAACCGGCAAACAAATGAAGGATGGGCAGCATCAACAAATCCAGGTGGCTGGGTCATATAAACATTCTCTTCGAGTGAGCCATGTAGGAATGCATTATTGACATCAAGTTGACGAATAGACCATCGTTTTGTTACCGCTAAAGCAAGAACACTGCGAATAGTTGCGGGTTTTACAACTGGACTAAAAGTCTCCTTGAAATCTATTCCTGGACGTTGGTGAAATCCCTTAGCCACAAGGCGAGCTTTGAACCTATCAATTGCGCCATCAGCATTGTACTTCACTCTGTAAACCCACTTGCACCCGATGAGATTGTAACGAGAATTGTGTGGAACAAGATCCCAAGTTCCGTGTCGAACTAAAGCTGTAAAATCATCAGCCATGGCCTGACGCCAACGAGGATCCTTTAAGGCTTGGGACAAGCAAGTCGGCTCAATAGACGGCGGTAATGTTTAGGTCTGAAAACATTATTCATTGACCGTGTGGTAATGGTGCGAACCCGAGGCAAATCTGAATGAGTAGTATTGGTGCTTCTATCTGAACCATCAACATTGTTTTGAGGCACAACATCACGATTGTCAAGAGTCGGCAATTGTTGTGGTAAATGAACAGGCATAGTGGAACCATCTGTAGTGGGGCTAGAAGTATCAGATGTAGAGGAAGACAAAACTCGAGGCGATGGAGGAGTGCCTCCCTGAACGCTGATGAACGTTGGCCCTGCTGGTCCCGTAGTATGCTCAGTCAGTGCTCGTGTGGATGACTCTTGGTTAGAACAATTTTCAAAGTGAAACAAGTTGTTTTTAGCAAAAGGAAAAATAGTTTCATCGAACAAAACATGACGGGATGTATATAATTTTTTTAGATACGGGATCATAACACAGATAAGCACTTTGACTAGTAGAATAGCCAACAAACACACAAGGAAGAGACTTCGACTGTAATTTTTTTGTACTATATGGACGAAGCCATGGATAACATAGACACCAAAAAATGCAAAGTTTTGTGTAATTTGGTGAGCAATGAAAGATGGCTTGAAAATGGGACTTATTGTTTAATATGGGGGTAGGCAACCTGTTTATTAGGTTGACTGCCGTTAGCATGGCATGTGACCAATAGGTGTCAGGAAGATTAGCTTGATGGAGGAGAGTTTTACCGGTTTCTACAATGTGTCTATGTCGTCGTTCCGAAGTACCGTTTTGCTCTGGAGTATGTGGGGCAGAAGTGAGATGACTAATGCCATGATTTGACAAATATGGACGAAGAGCGACAAATTCTCCACCATTGTCTGTGTAAAGATGTTTAATGTTGGTGGTAAAACGATTTTCTACAATTTTGTGAAATTTGGAGAATATCGTTAAAACATCAGATTTGAGACGCAACAAATATAACCAGACATATTTAGTATGATGATCAATAAAAATGACATAATAACGATGACCATCAATTGAAGGGGAGGGAGTTGGTCCCCATACATCAGAGTAAACATACTCAAGAGGCTTAGTGATAATAAGGCTTGAACCGGCAAAAGGTAACTTATGTAATTTATTGCATGAGCAAGAGGTACACAAGGAAGATGACGACGACATATAAATGACAGGTAAGGTAAATGTTTTAACTAACTGGTTAACAATTTTGGGAGAAGGATGACCGAATCTATTATGCCAACCATTAAGAGATGTACGGACACTGACATGAGCTTGAATAGAGGATCCAGAGAGCTCTATCAACAGGAAAGGGGTATACACCACTCTCACATCGGCCTTGAAGAAGAGTCATCCCCGTGGTCCGATCCTTCACAAGAAAAAAAAAGGGTGAAATTCGAGATACACATTATTAGCTTTAGTAAAGTGATGAACGAAAATAAGATTTTTGCTAATTTGTGGAACACAAAGTGTATCGGTTAGGACAAATTTTTTGTTAGAGGATTTTAAATTCATCGACCCAACATGCGTGACTTTCAAACCTGACCCATCACCAATTTGAACTTCGTCTGTACCGTCATATTAAGGATTGATGGTCAGTTTGGTCATGTCAGAAGTAATGTTGTGAGATGCTGCGGAGTCGACGAGCCAAGGTTTCTCTTTTCCTCTTGCTGCGGATGTGTAGTTGGCAGTGGCATGTGATGAGTGTTGGGTGCTATACCCACACGCAAGTGCACGTATCGCAAACAAGTAGTAAAAGTGGACTCGTGAGAGTCGGATGTCGATCCCACAGGGAATACTCAAATTATCTAATCCTAAGTACCAAATTCTAACAATTATGATTTTTATCCAGCCTACGCAAAATTGTCAAATTAAATCAAGTAAACAATTAAAAAAATTATGAAAGCAAATAAACACGAGAAAATATCAATATAAAACGGACCTAGGATTTTATCTTCCCTCTATGCAAGAATTGCTCACCCAAAACCCCTCAATTATGAAATATATGATTCATGATTATTAACCCGAGACACTAATTTACTCATAACCCGCTGTCGCGTGTATTATGAGTCTATTATTCATAAACGATTCACTATATGTCTATGCAAACCAATTATAAATAAAGCATTAACTAACAAGTCTCGTAAATGGCTACCTAAGGTGATATCTGTATGTCTACGACACCACATGCAATTGACACACTCATCCGGTGAAAACTACTCGAAGGTTCTTCTACTTACCGTCTAATTATCAAAATAGCTCTGTCGAGTCAATCCCAATAATCACAGATAAAGCACATAAATTGATCAAGTTCATGCACTAACAATCATATCAAGTAGAAGAAATAATCATAAAATCATAATTGCATAATCTCAAGAAAACGGGTTCACAATCCCCACATAGGGTTCCAACAAAATCCTAGATTAAAAACTTAGCTACGCATAACGAAAAACATAATAAAGGTAATAAAATTCATAGATTAAGAAAAGATAGGTGAAAGAAGAATTATGATGAAGAGTTGTCAATTCTCCGTCTTCAATTCTTCGTTCTCTCGCTCCTCTTGCTCCAAGGTTGTGTCAAAAGTCCCCTAATTCGTGCTTGGTTTGCCGTTATATAGATGTCCCAACTTGGTAGATGATTTTAGGTTTCCTTGTGTGATTAAAAGTCCAAAATTGTGTCCAGCGTGTGTTGGCACGGCCGCGCGAAAATCAGTGCAACTCTCGCACGGCCGCGCGAGAATCGCCAAACCTTCTGCCCAATTTCAGCATTTAGCACGGCCGTGCCAAAAATAGGCTAATTTTGGCACGGCCGTGCGGGCCTATTTTCAGCCAATTTCAGCATATTTTTGATTATTTCACTTTTGGCCCTATTTTCTCCAAATTTGCAGTTTTGACCCCAAACTTTTCCAATTCTTCACTTTATACCTAAAATACAATAAATCAACTTTTTAAGCACCAATTATCGTTAAATCACACCAAAAGCTCAAATAAAAAGGTACGATAAAGTATAAAAATATATACTTAACACACCCCCAAACTTGATCTTTTGTTTGTCCTCAAGCAAAAACTAGCAACTTTCACAGCAACACTCTCAACAAATGCCTCTCATCACATAGATTAATGGTCAACTTTCATTTTTTCAGAACTTGCAATTATCATGACAATTCTCAAATATTTACAAGCTCGTAATTCAAAGATACGTATTCACTCACCATTGCTAAAAACCACAAACCATGCTATCGCTTCAAGTATCCCATATTTGCAAATTAAAAATGGAGAAAATTTATACTTACATAATAATATTCAACTCCAAAGACTCACCAAATTTCTCTACTCGGCTAGTATCAAATAATTGAGCTATTGGGATCATTGGGACTTTTTGGCTTTCAAATGTTGGGCTTTTTGGTTCGAGGTAGGAAATATGGGTACATGTGGCTATGCTTGTTGAATGGAGGTGATTACGCCAAATTTTGAAAGATAGGCGTTTGAAACAATGAATTCACCTCTAAGGACTTTAATAAACTCGATTCTTAAGAGTTCAAAAGTCTCCACTTTTGCTCTTAAGACAATGGATCGAGCTTTCAAAACAATTCAACAACTAGTCCTTACTTCCCCTTCTAGTCTCTTCTTCTTCTTTCTCTTTCTCTTTTTTTTTTTTTTTTTTTTTTTTTTTTTTTTTTTTTAATATTTTTTTTTTTTTTAATATTTCTTTTCTTTCTTTTTTTTTTTTTTTTTAGAAGAAGAAGGACCTTATAAAAAAAAATTCGACCGAACTCCAAGGGTTAATTTTTCAAAAATCTCCACTTATTCTACCTTATACACATTGGCTAAAAGAAAGAACACCGTTTCTCCAAGGCTCAATCAAGGTTCGAATGATAAAAATTTAAAGGTAGGCTTGAAAGACTCAAACGGTTCAAAGATGGCCCAAATCACTTCCCAAATTGCTCAACAATTTAATATTTCACTTTGTAAATTCATAAGACAAGTTCTAAAACCGAATAGCATATGATATAACATAAATTAACTCAAATTTTAAAACACAAAACTTTCAACCAAAACAACGCATAATTCGAGATTCCTAACAATGACTCCTTCTTACGACACTTTGAATCAAAAGCTCACCAAAATTCGATCAAAATCAAGATAAAACAAGCAATTTCATCATTAAACATCGCCCATCTTTCATCATCATGATTCATCGAAGCATTTATCTCAAGCAAATTTTTTTTTTTTTTTTTTTTTTTTTTTTTTTTTTTTTTTTTTAAAGCAATAAATAAACTAAAACAACTAAAATAATAAAAAAAAATCCTAAGGCATGCAAACTAAAAAATTTAAGCACATAAACAAGTAATTATCCACCCCCAAACTTAAAATTTACATTGCCCTCAATGTAATTAACACGAAGTTTAAGGATAGAATACACCTGAATAAGTCGTTTTGGCCATGTCCGGGCTGCTCTTCCACCCTCGCCTTTATTATGCTTCAGTTGAGGTTCGCACGGCCGTATGAGATTTTGAACTGTTTTCCGCACGGCCGTGCGAAACTTGAATTCTGGGCAGTAGCCTCTCCGATATTCCACACGGCCGTGCTGGATTCAAGCCTTTTTTTGGTGCGGCCGTGTGAAGTGAAAATTTGCACTTTGACCCCTGAAAATAAAAAAAATTGCTTATTTAACTAGCTTGCATGCTTATAAAATAAATAAATAAAATAAAACAAGAAACATAAATAATAAAAAAAACGAAAATCTCGGGTTGCCTCCCGAGAAGCGCTAAGTTTATAGTCTTCAGCCAGACTTTGTTCCTTCTCTTCAATTCCTTAGCTTTTGAACCCATCTCCTAACTTCCTTTTGGAGAAAGTCTTGAATAAATGGGTTGATCCGATTCTTCTTTCGACTGGTTCGCTTAGGAATGCCCTTGGCTTTATTCTTCTTGATGTCATGAGGCTTGCCAACATCGTCTTTTATCACGGTGTTTTGAGTAGGTGTTGTAACCAACTCAACCTTTTTCTTTTGTTCTCCTACATGCACATTAGTATCCACAAAAAAATTTAAATCATGTAATTTAACAGGAAAAAGTTTAGAATCACTTACCTCATCAAGAAGATAACATCCATTAGCCGTAATAGGCTTTTCATCCACCCGGTACACCTTGAAGATCACTGTTTCTTCCCCCACACTCATTCTTAGCTCTCTCTTTCCTACATCAATAATTGATCTACCGGTTGCTAAGAAGGGGCGTCCTAAGATAAGGGGAATATTTTCGTCTTCCTCTATGTCTAGTACTAGAAAATCGGCCGGGAGTATAAACTTATCTACCTTGACCAATACATCCTCCACTATACCTAAAGGGTGAGTAAAAGATCTATCGGCTAGCTGCAAGGTCACGGAAGTGGGCTTAATTTCTCCTAAATTCAATTTCTCATAAATTGATAAAGGCATTAAATTTACGCTCGCCCCTTGATCACACAATGCCCGCCCAAAATACCTAGTACCTATTGTGCATGGAATGGTACAACTCCCCGGATCTCTAAGTTTCGGTGGAATTTTATGTGCAAGGATAGCACTACTTTGCTCATTTAAGTCTATTATTGCTGCACACTCCGGAAGCCTCATCTTTTTCGATACAAGTTCTTTTATAAACTTAACCCAATTTGGCATATTCTTAAGTGCCTCAACAAAAGGAATATTAACATGCAACTTTTTAAGATAATCCAAAAATAACTGAAATTGCATATCAAGCTTAGAGTTTTGAAAACGTTGAGGGAAAGGTACCTTGGGAGTAGGTTCACTTACTGTGATCTTTGTGTTGCTTGGCCCGACCTCGGTTTTTTCCTTGGGCTCCTCTACAATAGGCAGTGGTGCAACGGACTTTTTTGGAACTTCCTCTAATTGCCTCCCATTTTGCAAACTCACTGCATTGCACTGCTCGATGTTGCTCTTTCGAGGATCTTCCGTATTCGACGGCAGTGCTCCCGACGGCCTCGCATTTAGTTGGGTTGCAAGTTGCCCCATCTGTGTCTCCAAATTTCGAATGGAAGCTTGAGTTGATGTCATGAATTTTGCTAAGATGTCAGCGAGGTCAACTCCTTGGGCCGGAGTTTGAGGTGGATTTTGGAATTCGGGAGCTGGCCTTTGTCCTTGCTGATTTCCTCCCCATCCAAAGTTGGGGTGATCTTTCCATCCCGGATTAAAAGTGTTGGAGTACGGGTTCCTCTGTTGTCCGTTGGTGTCATTGACGTAATTTAGAGACTCCGTTTCTTCTAAGCACTGGCCGGGTCCTTGGATTGCATGGACTTGCTGAGTCTGCAAAGCTGCTACTTGCTTTGATAGCTTTTCTAACTGGGCGGTGATTGCGGTGACACCGTCTAACTCCAAAATTCCTCCCGTCTTTATGACTCCGCTATTTGATCGGTCCGATGCCCGCATGTATTTGTTCCTTGCGATTCGCTCCAAAAGTTCGTAAGCTTCGTCATAGGTCAAGCTCATGAACATACCGCCAGCTGCTGAATCGAGCACCGTTCTCGAATTATCTTGCAATCCATCATAAAATATTTGAAGTTGCCGCCACTCTTGAAGTCCATGATTCGGGCATCTCCGAATTAATTGTTTGAACCGCTCCCACGTCTCGAATAGCGCTTCACCGGCTTCTTGTATGAAATTTTGTATTTCTCTCCGGATTCTCTCAGTTTTGGTTGGGGAGTTGTACGTATTCATGAAGAGTTGTGCTAGCTGGGACCAAGAAGATATGGATTGTGGTGCACGAGTTTGTAGCCATTCTCTTGCGGCTCCTTGGAGAGAGTGCTTGAAGAGGCGGAGCTGCAGTGCCTCCGGTGACACTCCGTTCATCTTGTGCGAATCACACGTCTCGAGGAAGTTGACCAAGTGGAGATGTGGGTCTTCATGAGCCAATCCGCTGAATAACCCATTGTTTTGGAGCATCGTGAGGAGTCCCGCTCGAATTTCGAAATTGTTGGCTTCAATGGGGGGCTGCTGGATGCTTGATTGAAACCCATTGAGTGTTGGAACGGTATACTCATGCAATGCTCGTTGACGAGGTGGTGGATTAATTAGCAGAAGTTGCTCTTGCTCGTTGACGATATTTCCTGCCGCATTCGGTAGGCGCCCTTGGTCATCTCCCCTACGATTATTCTCTTCTTCCATTCGCACCATTCGCAAAAAAAAGTACCTAAACAAAAATAATAAAAATAAAATAAGTAAAGAAAATAATTAAATAAAATAAATAAAACGGCTGAAGTAAGAAAAATTGCTCAAATTTAATATTAGGATAAATAGATAATTTAGCCGTATTCCCCGGCAACGGCGCCAAAAACTTGTTGGGTGCTATACCCACACGCAAGTGCACGTATCGCAAACAAGTAGTAAAAGTGGACTCGTGAGAGTCGGATGTCGATCCCACAGGGAATACTCAAATTATCTAATCCTAAGTACCAAATTCTAACAATTATGATTTTTATCCAGCCTACGCAAAATTGTCAAATTAAATCAAGTAAACAATTAAACAAATTATGAAAGCAAATAAACACGAGAAAATATCAATATAAAACGGACCTAGGATTTTATCTTCCCCCTATGCAAGAATTGCTCACCCAAAACCCCTCAATTATGAAATATATGATTCATGATTATTAACCCGAGACACTAATTTACTCATAACCCGCTGTCGCGTGTATTATGAGTCTATTATTCATAAACGATTCACTATATGTCTATGCAAACCAATTATAAATAAAGCATTAACTAACAAGTCTCGTAAATGGCTACCTAAGGTGATATCTGTATGTCTACGACACCACATGCAATTGACACACTCATCCGGTGAAAACTACTCGAAGGTTCTTCTACTTACCGTCTAATTATCAAAATAGCTCTGTCGAGTCAATCCCAATAATCACAGATAAAGCACATAAATTGATCAAGTTCATGCACTAACAATCATATCAAGTAGAAGAAATAATCATAAAATCATAATTGCATAATCTCAAGAAAACGGGTTCACAATCCCCACATAGGGTTCCAACAAAATCCTAGATTAAAAACTTAGCTACGCATAACGAAAAACATAATAAAGGTAATAAAATTCATAGATTAAGAAAAGATAGGTGAAAGAAGAATTATGATGAAGAGTTGTCAATTCTCCGTCTTCAATTCTTCGTTCTCTCGCTCCTCTTGCTCCAAGGTTGTGTCAAAAGTCCCCTAATTCGTGCTTGGTTTGCCGTTATATAGATGTCCCAACTTGGTAGATGATTTTAGGTTTCCTTGTGTGATTAAAAGTCCAAAATTGTGTCCAGCGTGTGTTGGCACGGCCGCGCGAAAATCAGTGCAACTCTCGCACGGCCGCGCGAGAATCGCCAAACCTTCTGCCCAATTTCAGCATTTGGCACGGCCGTGCCAAAAATAGGCTAATTTTGGCACGGCCGTGCGGGCCTATTTTCAGCCAATTTCAGCATATTTTTGATTATTTCACTTTTGGCCCTATTTTCTCCAAATTTGCAGTTTTGACCCCAAACTTTTCCAATTCTTCACTTTATACCTAAAATACAATAAATCAACTTTTTAAGCACCAATTATCGTTAAATCACACCAAAAGCTCAAATAAAAAGGTACGATAAAGTATAAAAATATATACTTAACAATGAGCTAAATAAGGAGCATTGTTTCGCAATGTGACCAGAGTTGTCACATATCTGGCAGAAAATAACTTTTTGTCAAACGTTGTGATTTCGGCGATAACCTCTTTGAGAATATTGTCGATTGTTGGAAGAGTTGTTCCTTGGATAATCCTTCTTTTGTTTGGATTTGTTGTTATTCCATCGTTGGGTTGAATGTGTTGTAACAACTTGAGAGGTGTTGTTTGATTCCAATCTCTTCAAGTAAGATTCATGACCAACAAGAAGATCATGTAGTTCTTCAAAAGACAAGGCAGTTTCTCGAGCACGAATTGGGGCAGCGATGTCGCGAAAATCAGGACCAAGACTGTTGGGTGCTAAATACCTAACACGCAAGTGCACGTATCGCAAACAAGTAGTAAAAGTGGACTCGTGAGAGTCGGATGTCGATCCCACAGGGAATACTCAAATTATCTAATCCTAAGTACCAAATTCTAACAACTATGATTTTTATTCAGCCTACGCAAGTTTGTCAAATTAAATCAATTAAACAACTAAACTAATTAAGAAAGCAAATAACACGAGAAACTATCAATTAAAACAGACCTAGGATTTTATCTTCCCCCTATGCAAGAATTGCTCACCCAAAACCCCTCAATTAAGAAATATATGATTCATGATTATTAATCCGAGACACTAATTTACTCATAACCCGCTGTCGCGTGCATTATGAGCCTATTATTCATAAACGGTTCACTATATATCTATGCAAACAAATTATGAATAAAGCATTAACTAACAAGTCTCGTAAATGGCTACCTAAGGTGATATCTGTATGTCTACGACACCACATGCAATTGACACACTCATCCGGTGAAAACTACTCGAAGGCTCTTCTACTTACCGTCTAATTATCAAAATAGCTCTGTCGAGTCAATCCCAATAATCATAGATAAAGCACATAAATTGATCAAGTTCATGCACTAACGATCATAACAAGTAGAAGAAATAATCATAAAATCATAATTGCATAATCTCAAGAAAACGGGTTCACCATCCCCACATAGGGTTCCAACAAAATCTGAGATTAAAAACTTAGCTACGCGTAATTCTTATGATAAACAAAATAAAAATAAAAGAGATAAGAAAAACTATGCTTGAGTCTTCGTTGATCTTCGTTCCTCGCGTTTTGTAGTGTAAAATTTTGTACTTATGGTGTTGAGACTTGTTGCTTTTATAGGTTTTTCTTGATAAGGAAGTAGTAGAAACCTAATAGGAATCAATTTCCGCCACTTTCCCCGATCAGGATTTGTTCGTCGATTTGTGCCAAGTTGGAGTCCGAATTTTGGAATGTTGTGTAAATAAGAATTGTAGCCCTTGAAATTAGCTTTCCAATGCCGTCAAAATCACCTAATTCGGAGTTTGTATGAGAGAGATATGCTCGACATAGTGGACACTGTCAAAGCTGTGGCGAGATTCCTTTTTCCAATTTGATTTGTTTCCTTATTTGCAACTTTTTCCTTTCTTTTTGATATTTTTTCCTTCATGGACACCTAATTCTCGTTTTTCACCTATAAAACACAAAATCAATCAATTAAAGCACAAATATAATTAAATCTAAACCAAAGATCCACGTAAAGTAAACGTATTGAGTGTAATATCTACACTCAACACACCCCCAAACTTGATATTTTGCTTGTCCTCAAGCAAAATCTAATCGTAAGCAAAAAACTCAACTACCGCATCTCATCACATAGATTAATGACCAACTTCACGTTTTCAGAACTTGTAATTATAATGAAAATTCTTAGGCATTCGCAAGCTCAAAATTCAAAAGCACTTAGTCACTTACCATAGCCAAAAACCACAAATCATGCAATTGCTTCAAGCATCCAATATTTGTAAATTAAAGATAGAAAAAAGTTATGCTTACATGTATATGTTTGACTCCAAATACTCACCAAAATATTCTACTCTACTAATATCGAACATTAAGCTATTGGGATCATTGGGGCTTTTTGGCTTTCAATTGTTAGGCTATTTGGTTCGAGGTAGGAAATATGGGTATATGTGGCTATTCTTCTTGAATTGAGGTGATTACCCCAAAATTTGAAAGATAAGCTTTTGAAACAATGAATTCACCTCTAAGGACTTTAAGAAACTCGATTCTTAAGAGTTCAAAAGTCTCCACTTTTGCTCTTAAGACAATGGATCGAGCTTTCAAAACAATTCAACAACTAGTCCTTACTTCTCCCTTATAGTCTCTTCTTCTTCTTTTTCTCTTTTGTTTTTATTTTTTTTTCATTTTTTTTCATTTTTTTATATATATAGAAGCATAAATATTTGTCTTTTTTTTTCGAAGAAGAAGGACCTTATAAAAATTTTCACTCCAAGGGTTAATTTTTCAAAAATCTCCACTTTTCTACCTTATACATTTTGGCTAAAAGAAAGAACATCTTTTCTCCGAGGCTCAAATCAAGGTTCTAATGATAATTTCGATAAAAAGATCGGCTTGAAAGGCTCAAACGGTTCAAAGAAGGCCCAAATCATATCCCAAATCACTCACTACTCAATACTTCGTATCATAAATTTCCTAAGGTGAGGTCTAAAACCGAACATAGCATGATCTAACACAAATTAACTCCAAATTTAAATACAAAATATTCAACCAAAGCAATGCACAGAGTGTGATTCTTAGTAATAATTCGTTTCTAAGTTCCGTTGAATCGAAAGCTAAACAAACATCTAATCCTTATCACACAAAACAAACAATCCCATCATTAAACATTGATCATCGCTCATCATTATAACTCATCGATGCATTCGACTCAAGCAATAGTTTTTTTTTTATGTTTTTTTTCCGGAAAAAACGATAAAAGCAATAAAAATAAATAAAAATAAATAAAACCTAATGCATGCAAACTAAAACAAATAAGCACAAAAAAAACATGTTTTTTCACCCCCAAACTTAAAATTTTCGTTGCCCTCAACGAAATTAGCACAAAGTTTAAGGATAGAAAACACCTGATTTAGTCGGAATCGTTGTCTTCGGGGTGTGAGAATTTGTGGGAAAGAAATCAGATTTTCCTCTTGCGAAGATGCCCTCTATGTCTCTGGGATGACTGTCCCGATCGCAATTTCGACCTTAAAAATAAGAAATCAAATAAATTAATTAGAATGCATGTCTATGAAAATAAAATAAAACATAAAATTAAAGAAAAATATGAAAAACAGTAAAGCTCGGGTTGCCTCCCGAGAAGCGCTAAATTTTAAGTCTTCAGCCAGACTTTGCTTCTTGAAATTATTATGTCCAATCCAAAGCCTTGTAGATTGCGCATCCATCCATGAGCTCTATCACTTTAATGGCAACCAAGGCATGGATAGCACTGCAATATGTCATGGTCCACCTTAGCTTGTAGTCTTTTTTGGTTGTAATCAATCGGTACCAAGCCAAGATGAGATCTTCATCACCCGCTCCCTCAAATCGGTATACAAAAATCTTCAGTCTGCGTATAACCTCCACCTCAAAAATATTAGTCTTTTCATCAACCACTATTGATGCCTTCAAATCCACATTTAGATCAACGACAGAGCCCACAACTAGAATATCTTCAATCATTACACCCATCTCATTCTTCTCTTGTTCTGAGGCATCTTCGTGGTTTAGCTCGATTGCCTTCTCAGATTCATCATGCTCAAGTGTCTTCGTAATTTCTATTTCTCTCACATCGACACTATTTTCCGGACATAGAAGATTTTTCTCACCGCAGGCTTCACCCGAATTTTCTTTGATATAAGCATTGCCGATTTCGTCTGGAATATTATCAAGAGATTCGGATTTTAATTTGAGCGTCATCTCTTCCAGTTGTATCTCCATATTTTGAAATGATGCTTGAGTGGACTTCATGAATTCGGCAATGAGAGATACCAAACCAACTTGTTCATCAGTGGTCTGCTGCTGCTGCATTGGATAATAATTTTGAAAATCATCAAATTGTGGCTCTCTATGTTGAAACTCGTTCAAATCTTGGCCTTGAAAGCTTTGCTCGTATGTGTTGTTGGTGTAAGTGTTCCAATAACCTCCGTTGGTAGTTTCGTCGAAATTCGTCGCTGTTGGTGATCCCCAACATTGATCGGAATAATGATTTCCACCACATGCTGAACAAAACGGAGGAATATCATAGGTGTTTTGGAGGTATTCGTCAGATGGAAGCCATTCATATCCCGTTTGAGGTGCCCGAACATTGTAACCAGACATGAAACAAAAACAACAACAAAAAATAAAAATTAAAAATAAAAATAAAAATAAAAATTAAATGGCTGAAGTAAGAAAAATTGCTCAAATTTGATATTAGAATAAATAGATAATTTAGCTGTATTCCCCGGCAACGGCGCCAAAAACTTGTTGGGTGCTAAATACGTAACACGCAAGTGCACATATCGCAAACAAGTAGTAAAAGTGGACTCGTGAGAGTCGGATGTCGATCCCACAGGGAATACTCAAATTATCTAATCCTAAGTACCAAATTCTAACAACTATGATTTTTATTCAGCCTACGCAAGTTTGTCAAATTAAATCAATTAAACAACTAAACTAATTAAGAAAGCAAATAACACGAGAAACTATCAATTAAAACGGACCTAGGATTTTATCTTCCCCCTATGCAAGAATTGCTCACCCAAAACCCCTCAATTATGAAATATATGATTCATGATTATTAACCCGAGACACTAATTTACTCATAACCCGTTGTCGCGTGCATTATGAGTCTATTATTCATAAACGGTTCACTATATGTCTATGCAAACAAATTATGAATAAAGCATTAACTAACAAGTCTCGTAAATGGCTACCTAAGGTGATATCTGTATGTCTACGACACCACATGCAATTGACACACTCATCCGGTGAAAACTACTCGAAGGCTCTTCTACTTACCGTCTAATTATCAAAATAGCTCTGTCGAGTCAATCCCAATAATCATAGATAAAGCACATAAATTGATCAAGTTCATGCACTAACGATCATAACAAGTAGAAGAAATAATCATAAAATTATAATTGCATAATCTCAAGAAAACGGGTTCACCATCCCCACATAGGGTTCCAACAAAATCCGAGATTAAAAACTTAGCTACGTGTAATTCTTATGATAAACAAAATAAAAATAAAAGAGATAAGAAAAACTATGCTTTAGTCTTCGTTGATCTTCGTTCCTCGCGTTTTGTGGTGTAAAATTTTTTACTTATGGTGTTGAGACTTGTTGCTTTTATAGGTTTTTCTTCATAAGGAAGTAGTAGAAACCTAATATGAATCAATTTCCGCCACTTTCCCCCATGAGGATTTGTTCGTCGATTTGTGCCAAGTTGGAGTCCGAATGTTGGAATGTTGTGTAAATAAGAATTGTAGCCCTTGAAATTAGCTTTCCAATGCCGTCAAAATCACCTAATTCGGAGTTTGTATGAGAGAGATATGCTCGACATAGTGGACACTGTCAAAGCTGTGGCGAGATTCCTTTTTCCAATTTGATTTGTTTCCTTATTTGCAACTTTTTCCTTTCTTTTTGATATTTTTTCCTTCATGGACACCTAATTCTCGTTTTTCACCTATAAAACACAAAATCAATCAATTAAAGCACAAATATAATTAAATCTAAACAAAAGATCCACGTAAAGTAAACGTATTGAGTGTAATATCTACACTCAACAAAGACCATGAAGAACATAGAGTGTGATATCATCGCCTGACAGAGGACGATCAATTGCAGCAAGCTCATCAGAAAGTGACTTGATGGCATGAAGAAATTCGGACACCGTCCGACTTCCACGCTGCATGAGAGTGAGCTCTTCCTTGAGTTGCATCACACGAGTTCGGGATTTACTCGCGTAGAGGCGAACAAGTCGAGACCAAGCTTCAGTCGAAGTTTGAGATGTCGCAATCATTGGCATGATGGACTCTGAAACCGAGGCAAAAATTGCATTGAGAAGAAGCTTGTCTTGACGAACCCAAATTAAATGGGTGGTAATGTCTTCAGTGGGAGAGGCACTGGATATAGGTGGGCAAGAATGAGTCCCATCAATGTATCCAATGAGATCGTAGCCGATTAAAAGAGACTCGAATTGAGCCTTCCAAGAAGGGTAATTGGAGGGTGTGAGTTTCCATGGTAACTGTGAGGCGGCGTTAATTGCAATTAACAGAGACATGGTGGGTGAAGAAACGGGGTTGGTGGGTGAAGACATTTTGCGGAAGTAAGGTTTGGATCAATTCTCGTGGGAGAGAAAAACTCGTGATACCATATAAGATTTACACAGTACAATGAAACCAGACACACTTTTCATTCACATACTGTGTGTGTATAAATAGTTACAGAAGACTTGATCTAGAGATAAGCTGTACACTAAATTTCTAAATCAGTCATATACAATTATGGTGTTGAATTTCAGCAAATAATTAGAGGCTGGAATCTTGTGATTCATCCGTTACAAATCAGCTGGTCAAAGGGCTAAACGCAAGCCTTGATTCTTTTCCTTTCGTATCCACACAAAGAAAATTTTATTCTCTACTTCCAATATCGAAATTGTCACAACTTATGTTTATCCAAGCAAATATAATGAGTTTAGTTTGCTTGTATATAATGATTGTATCTAAGTTAATTACAATGAACTATGATCTCATGTTCTCCTATATATGCAAGCCGGTAAATTATATACTAGTTTGGGGCGTTAAGTTAAACAAATCAGCCGTCGCAATGAATTGTAATCCCAACACGCATAATCAATTGGCCCACTCGGCATTGGGTCCACAACATACCTATTACAAGCCAATCCCCAAAAGTGCGTGGAATGTACTGGAATCCAGTAGTAGTAGGAGACTTGCTTATAAGCTCACACAAATTAAAATCCCACATTTCCCGATTTGCGATATATGAGGGTGTTACAAGAAATATAGGAATATGTCTATCCTATCATGCTAATGCATCTAATCCGATCAATTTGACTCGGATGTTCTTCTATCCGTAGTTCTAATAATAATCAGAGGAATCGTCAACCGCTTCAATACAATTGTTCATAAATTGATCAAATTCATGTATAGATTAAAATCAAGGTTAGAAGAAATAAATATTTCATCGAACTTGCATAAATATTGAAATTTATTCCGACAATTTCCTCATAGAATTTCAATGAAATTGTAATTAAATACAAAATAGATACTCATGTTTCTTAAGAAATCAATAGAATATGTTTGTCGAATACAAAAAGCCATAATACATTAAGGTAATGAAAAATCTATGTTTCAGCGAATCTAAGACCGATTAGTTAGACACAAACACTGCACAATTGCTCGATTCTTAGATATTAAATAGTCTTGAAATAATAGTTTTACTCCTGCCAGATAGCTTTCCATTGCCTTTAGAATAAGATCATTTGGAGTTTATATGACTGAGTTAGGACCAATATTGTAAACACTACCAAAACCGTTATTTTGATTTTATTCTCCAAATGTTTATCTTGCCTCCGGAACTTGTACTTTTTCACCCATTATTCATTCTTTTATATATGTTTACCTTTAAAAACACTAACACCACCAAAAACACATAAAAGGAATAAAAAAGACTAAGAAACGAGCAACAATCCATGTCAGAAAATAACGAAATAGAGTCCAAATCATGCATGCACTCATCAAAGCTTTAAATAATATGATCTACGCAAACCGAGCCAATCTAAAATTTTCGTGATTAATTAACATGATCTACTAGCTGAGAGTTAAACACCACGGATTTTCACAACGGACTAAAGTATATAAATTAATAGATAAATAACACAAAATAATAAAAAAAATAATAAAAAATAGGTAAAAAAAAAAGTTCCTGCAAGGGGCGCCTTCCGCCCCCCCCCCCCCCCAAGACATACCTTGGGTCCGCCCCGCGTGTAATATTGTATGTAGGAGTTTAACCTATATGTGTCTATACATATTCTTAAGGGTGTAAATGGGTTCCTTCGATCCTATACCCGGTGAAAAACACCGGGTAGGTCTTCTGCTGCCACGTGTTCTTTTTTTTATTTTTCTAAAACCCCTAAAGGTAAACCCTAGCGGGGAATTTATTATAAATACAAAAAAAGAGACACGTGGCAGCAGAAGACCCACCCGGTGTTTTTCACCGGGTGTAGGGTCGAACAAATCGTGTAAATGAGCTCATTCGTAGTTTTCTTTTTTGTTTGGGGTTAATTACAATTTACATCATAAAATACACTTTTTTTCCTTTCTTTTTTTAATTATTTTATTTTGTTATATCTTAGTTAGAAAAGTAGAATAGGGTCTTTTATTTCTATTTTTATTATCAGATAATTTATGTATATATTTTAAATTATCCCTATATCGATAGAAATCTTAAATCCCATTATTATGTATTTCTTTATTTTGTATTTAAAAAAAACTTATACTTAATTTGATTACCAAATTTTGAATAATTTTTCAATTTAATTGTTTAATAATTTTTTAATAATATTTTAATTTCTAAACAATCAAATTAAATTGAAAAATATATATACATATAAATAAATTTTGAGGGACAATTTTTTCATTTCACATCCAAAAATCAGCTACCAGCTACCAACAACACATCCAACGAGTG